>NW_022986253.1:61535-120713 GCF_902500255.1 Thalassophryne amazonica | reverse complement strand
TTGCTTTGACAATAAGTGATTAATTAAAAGAATAATGGTACATGAACTCTCACACATGTATATATGAAAATAGAGAACAGAATCAAAGACAGTACATCAAAGTAAAGGCATTAACAATCACAGTAAAGACATTAATATTTGATAATCATATTGCTAATATATAGAAAATCCTGTCAATGTGTGTGTCCACATGAAAACCCAAACCATACTGCCAAATGCTATCAAGAGCATGCCTGAGCAACAGGTGGAAATCCAAACCGTGTACTACCTCTTCCACTGCGGAAAATAGAGGATGTTAATGTATGAGATATTTTACAGCTGAACCCCCAACATTTTAGCCCATGTTGGAAGCATTTAAACATCATAACACATGGTGTAAACAATGTTTCATCATACATTGTGTAAAGGCACAAACAACATCACACACGGTGGAAGCATTTAATATATAGAAAAACACACACAAAAACATTTTTAAACCATTAAGATGTTGTTGTAGGAGGCCTTTGAGGGTGAAAATGAGGTGTTTTTGAAGAACTTTGCTATTTATTCACAATATTCCCAGAAACAGTTCTTGTCCTCTGAAAAACAGAGGCGGACATCACACTTGGCACATTGGGTATACCCTTTACTGCAATGTCTGCAGCATCCTCTCTTCATCTTCATGGGGAAATGTCCAGTTTGGTCCTTGCGCACATCCTGTGGGGGATGTGCACATGCTTTCTTTGAAGAAGGACCGTTTGGACTCCCATCATCTGGGGAAGGTCCCTTCCCAGCATTCAAAGTACTCCCTGCTGCATCTGAGCTCCCGTTGGCTGAAGATAGTCATCCTGTCTTTGAAGTATTTGGTGTTTTGTCCACCTGGAAAGAGAAGTATCAGTATTAATAATCAATTCATGTACATGCCAAAAATGCAGGGTGATGCAAGTCAACGACATCACAAACATTGGAAATGGCAGAAATAGATTCTTACCAAAATGAGAGAAGATGCTAGTGCAGCCTGGAACTTTCTCATGTTTATTATCTTCTTGTTTGGCACCTTAAGAGATTGGCAGTGCTGCTTGTAGAGTAGCCAGGAGCTGACCACAGCAAGGGTAATGGTGTGCCAGAAGATATACGTGTACCAGCGCTGGGATTACAGGGCAAACTTGTATTTCGCTGTGAATGAGTCCAAGAAATCCAGGCCTCCCATGTATTTGTTGTAGGTACCCACAATGTAAGGCTGTTCAGTGTCAATGTACATTTTGGTGACTTTGTCCCACCATTGAATCCTCTGCACAGGTTCTGGTCCAGCGAAGGATGACAAGTGTGACGGCAGATGTTGTGTTTGTAGTCAAAGCTTCCTCTACCGTTCTTCAAGATCTTTTCATCTTCAAGGTTGCAGTTGGGAAGGTGAACCTGCCTGGCTGTTCCCACATAATGGATTCCTTGCTCAAGGAGCTTCACTACCAATGGAACAGAGGTGAAGTAGTTGTCTATGTAGACCTTGTAGTTCTGACCCTTTGGAAGTGTGGAGGCAAACTTCATCACAACATCACCTGATAATCCAAGTTCAGCTTTGACTCGCACTCCAGTCTTCACGCTTCTTTGGTAAACGTCAAAGTCAAGCATCATGCCAGAGATTCCAGCTCTCACCCACACTTTGAACCCCCATGGGTGTGGCGTGCCTCACATCTACTGCTTGATACTGCAGAACTTCCCCTTGAAAGGAAT
Organism: Thalassophryne amazonica; assembly: GCF_902500255.1. Classification (NCBI taxonomy): domain Eukaryota; kingdom Metazoa; phylum Chordata; class Actinopteri; order Batrachoidiformes; family Batrachoididae; genus Thalassophryne; species Thalassophryne amazonica. The sequence continues at coordinate 119,003 of NW_022986253.1, read as the reverse complement.
CATCATCCACAGAATTGTGCTCTTCAGGTACCACCTGCAGATTCTAGATAAACTGTATAAAAAGAGGGAATGGTGGGGAAATTGATTTCAGTATGAAGTGCTTACACATTGCACTAAAGTAACCCATTCACACATTTAACTGGTCACACAACAGTGTATAGATGAATGATCGTAAACTCTGTTTATCATACTAATAGATGTGCAGGTCGCCTCCAATTACAACAACACCTTCCATTCCTGAGCATCATCACCTGTTACAGAACAATGGAAACATGCCCCCAAGCACCCCCCACTACAACTTTGACTAGGAATTGATCTGAACATTCTTATCATGAACCAAGACAAGGGGCAGACGTGGACTAACAGAATTACTTTGTTCGAAAGTCCTGCTTTATGTGAAAAGGGGAAAATACTGAGTGTTGAAGGTGCTTAAAAATCATAATCAAAATCATGAAAAAAGAAATATGTATGGCATTATATAACGGCTGAGTGCATCCTTGTCACTTGATTGGTGCTTTGTATGTCACATGACGTAACAACACGTATCCAACACGACCGGAGCTCCTTACACCAGACTTCTGGTTCCCACATTTTCGGAAGCAGGTCGGAGCAGAGCTAGCTTATTGTTGCTCGCAGCTACGTCAGTGACCACCTAAAGGGCTCGCAGCTATGCGAGACCACCACCAGGCCCGCGACTACATCGGTGGCCGCCAACAGGTCCGCGGCTATGTCGGAGGCCGCTGTCAGGCTTGCGGCATTGTGTGAGGCCCATAACCAGGAGGCCGCAACCAGGCCTCCAGCAACAGCTAGCTCTTACTAGCCCTGCAGCAATTGGCTAGCGGACGGAGCTAGCCACCGACAAAATGCCACCTAAGCAGAGAAACACAGAGGAGGGTTATGTATGATTGACTCAGGTACATGAATTGCTGCATCAACAGAAGGACATGTTTACTGCTCTGTTACAGCAGCAGCCGCAAATTTTTAAAGAATTTGTTAAAGTTATCATGGACTCAACCAACTCCAGAGTTGATGCTTTAACTAAAAAAATTCAAGATCTGAAAACCAGCATCCAATACACTCAGAAGGATGTAGATGATCTTAAAATCAGTCAAGCCAAACTCACGTCAAGCAACCCAGTCCAGTCGAAGATTCAAGCTTCTCTACTCAAGCCAAACAGTCTGAACATCTCAAGATCACTGAAAATGAAATGGTTAAAATGTGTGGAAAAAAAGCCCTCCGTAAAGCTAGGACATCTTCCTATTCATCACTAATTGAAGAAAATAAGAACAACCCCAGGTTTCTTTTCAGCACTGTAGCCAGGCTGACAGAGTCAGAGCTCTATTGAGCCGAGTATTCCTTTAACTTTAACTAGTAATGACTTCATGACTTTCTTTGCAAATAAAATTTTAACTATTACAGAAAAAATTATTCATAACCATCCCAAAGACATATCTTTATGTTCGGCTGCCTTCAGTAATGCTGGTATTTGGCTAGACTTTTTCTCTCTGATTGTTCTGAGTTATTTTCATTAGTTACTTCCTCCAAACCATCAACACGTCTATTAGACCCCATTCCTACCAGGCTGCTCAAGGAAGCCGTACCATTAATTAATGCTTCAATCTTAAATATGATCAATCTATCTTTATTAGTTGGCTATGTACCACAGGCTTTTGAGGTGGCAGTAATTAAACCATTACTTAAAAAGCCATCAGTTGACCCAGCTATCTTAGCTAATTATAGGCCAATCTCCAACCTTCCTTTTCTCTCAAAAATTCTTGAAAGGGTAGTTGTAAAACAGCTAACTGATCATCTGCAGAGGAATGGTCTATTTGAAGAGTTTCAGTCAGGTTTCAGAATTCATCATAGTACAGAAACAGCATTAGTGAAGGTTACAAATGATCTTCTTATGGCCTCAGACAGTGGACTCATCTCTGTGCTCGTCCTGTTAGACCTCAGTGCAGCTTTTGATACTGTTGACCATAAAATTTTATTACAGAGATTAGAGCATGCCATAGGTATTAAAGGCACTGTGCTGCAGTGGTTTGAATCATATTTATCTAATAGATTACAGTTTGTTCATGTAAATTGGGAGTCTTCTTCACAGACTAAGGTTAATTATGGAGTTCCACAAGGTTCTGTGCTAGGACCAATTTTATTCACTTTATACATGCTTCCCTTAGGCAGTGTTATTAGAAAGCATTGCTTAAATTTTCATTGTTACACAGATGATACCCAGCTTTATCTATCCATGAAGCCAGAGGACACACACCAATTAGTTAAATTGCAGAAATGTCTTTCAGACATAAAGACATGGATGACCTCTAATTTCCTGCTTTTAAATTCAGATAAAACTGAAGTTATTGTACTTGGCCCCACAAATCTTAGAAACATGGTGTCTAACCAGATCCTTACTCTGGATGGCATTACCCTGACCTCTAGTAATACTGTGAGAAATCTTGGAGTCATTTTTGATCAGGATATGCCCTTCAATGTGCATATTAAGCAAATATGTAGGACTGCTTTTTTGCATTTGCGCAATATCTCTAAAATTAGAAAAGGTCTTGTCTCAGAGTGATGCTGAAAAGCTAATTCATGCATTTATTTCTTCTAGGCTGGACTACTGTAATTCATTATTATCAGGTTGTCCTAAAGGTTCCCTGAAAAGCCTTTAGTTAATTCAAAATGCTGCAGCTAGAGTGCTGACAGGGACTAGAAGGAGAGAGCATATTTCACCCATATTGGCCTCTCTTCTTTGGCTCCCTGTTAATTCCAGAATAGTATTTAAAATTCTTCTTCTTACTTATAAGGTTTTGAATAATCAGGTTCCATCTTATCTTAGGGACCTCTTAGTACCATATCACCCCAATAGAGCGCTCGCTCTCAGACTGCAGGCTTACTTGTAGTTCCTAGGGTTTGTAAGAGTAGAATGGAAGGCAGAGCCTTCAGTTTTCAGGCTCCTCTCCTGTGGAACCAGCTACCAATTCGGATTAGAGAGACAGACACCCTCTCTACTTTTAAGATTAAGCTTAAAACTTTACTTTCTGAAAAAGCTTATAGTTAGGGCTGGATCAGGTGACCCTGAACCATCCCTTAGTTATGCTGCTATAGACTTAGACTGCTGGGGGGTTTCCCCATGAGGCACCCAGTCTTTCTTTTTATTCACCTCTTTTTGCTCTGTATGCACCACTCTGCTTTTAATCATTAGTGATTGATCTCTGCTCTCTTCCACAGCATGTCTTTTCCTGATTCTCTCCTCTTAGCCCCAACCAGTTCCAGCAGAAGACTGCCCCTCCCTGAGCCTGGTTCTCCTAGAGGTTTCTTCCTGTTAAAAGGGGGTCGTTTTGACCGTTGCGGTTTTTCTGTAATTATTGTATGGCTTTTTGCCTTACAATATAAAGCGCCTTGGGGCAACTGTTAGTTGTGATTTGGCGCTATATAAATAAAATTGATTTGATTTGATGTGTGAGAGTCAGCAAGTCATTCATGATAAGCTGGATTACTTAAGTCAATCGAGATGACATAACATTGTCATCGAAGGCATCCCTGAATCACCTGGTGAGTCCTGGATGGATTCAGAGGAAAAGGTAAGAGACATTTTTAAGCAGAACCTGCAGCTACAAAGGGAGATGGAGGTGGAGCGTGCACATCGCACAGGTAAAACAGGAGTCTCTGGAGACAGACCATGTTCTATTGTCGTCAAATTCCTGCATTACAAGGACAAAGCTGCAGTCTTACAGCGTGCAAAGAATCTTAAAGGTACAAAGATATTTATTAATGAAGACTATACTGATGCTGTACGCTTAAAAAGTAAAGAACTGATGCCAAAACTGAAAGCTGCACGCGTGAGAGGTGACATTGCTTATCTCATACATGATAACCTTATAATCCGTCCTCATTCCAGCACTCCAAAGTAATCTTGGAATTTTAAGGTTATTGTTATATGGCTGGGGGGGCCTGGCTGCCGGTTTGTTTGTCTTTTGGTTTCCTCCCAGGTGGCTTGCGTTTGGGACTGAGTGGCTGTGTTGCTGAGGCTGTCAGGACCTCACCCTGATCACCTGCGATTCGTCAGGACTCACAGCTGTGGTGCATCTGGATGGATTGGAACATGTTGGCATTTAAGACTGGAGTGCACAGTGTGTATTTGCCAGAGACTCGACCTTGTGACCAGACGGGTGAGATCGTCGTCTCGGGAGCCATCTCATCAACAGCGGATGCTGAGAACGTCCAGGTTTGATGCACAGTCTGTGAAAGAGGAGGGGGTGAGGTCTCACGCTCGTCAGCACACTTCCTGAGGTACGTTAGATTTTGTGACTAACAGTTATACAGTCAGTAAATGTGGTGTCCCTCACACCTTATTGTATTGAGCTGTTTGTTAGTCATGTATCAGCTTCCACTGCAGTGGAGTTTTGTGAACTGGAGGTTCCATGCCTGCAGGTTGGGAAGCTGATCAGTAATCAAGCCAGGAAGTGTTTGCTGTTTGTACTCCTTTAAGTGTTCTGTGTGTAGAGTGTGGACTCACATAATGGTTCCTTCTTTCACAGACTCGGTTGTTGCGGCCACCTGGGGGGTGTCGGCGGGGTCCTTGGGTCCGAAACAGCTTCTGGCTCCGGACCGTTAGCGCTGCTGGGAGCGCACCACGCCAGGCCGCACCTTTTTGTTATATTATCACTGTTATGTATTAAATTCAGTTAGCCTTTGAACCGTGCTCTGCTTATTTCATACTGGGTCCTTCAAACGCTGGTCGGTTCTCCGAGCTGCGTCCGACACATAACAGTTATGACGTCATAAAGGCCTTTTTGGCATTTTTATTATTTTCATATGAGGGTGATTCTTTAACTACGAGCACTATTGGCCTTGTAAATGTAATTTCCACCACACCATTGCCTTACAATATAAAGCGCCTTGGGGCAACTGTTTGTTGTGATTTGGCGCTATATACATGTGCTCGGATGTCACTGTTTATCTCCATAGAAACTACCCAAACAATCGTTCATACAAACTGTTTAAAGGGACATTATTGTTGTGGTGGAAATTAGTGTGCAATAGTGTGGGACAACTACATTTTGTTTAAAAAAAAATCACAACAGTTGTATGACATTGAATACCCCATTTATGTTTTGATTATTTTACTGATATTTTATTCAGAGATATTTTAAAACATTAGAAAAAAAAAACGTTTCTTTACCATTCATTTTTATCATTGAAGATCAAACGTCTGGGTGTGGGACAAGCACAAAACAGCAATATTTGCATATAATGATGCTGAAAAAAAGGTGGAAAAAGTCATCATAGACTACTAGAACAAATTTCTTAACACACTTTCATTGTAAAGATAACTATAAAAGTGTGAAATTTCCCCTTTTTTCTGTTTTTCATACAATATGATCAAAGGACATAATAAGTGCCCGTAGTCTAAGAATCACCCATGAGTGACACAATCACTTCACAACATGGATTACCGAAGAAGGGGCTCAGAATTGCACATATTAATAGTCTGAGGAACAAAATATGTGAGGTCAATAATCTGATGCATAAATATAAACTACACATACTTGCTATTTCAGAAGCTGATCTGGATTCCTCTTTTGATGACACTGAGCTATATATTGACGGCTACAATATTTACAGAAATGATAGAAATAGATTTGGTGGATTTAGTTGCTTTTTATATTCAAGATCACTTACCAACACAAATCAGAAATGATATGATGAAATTTAATGTTGAAGTGTTATGGCTGCAAGTTTATTTACCTCACCGTAAGCCGATTTTGTTGGGTTGCTGTTACCGACCACCAAATGCTAATTGTGAATATTTAGATACAATTTGTGAAATGTTTGATACCTATACTACTGTGGGTCAGGATACGTACGTTATGGGTGATTTCAACATCGACTGGTTTGCTAAAAACTGCCATTTAAAAAATAAGTTGTTTACTTTTACTCAGGTTATTAAAAACCTTTGAGAATACATGTTAAGAATGATGGTGCCAGAATAGCAACATTGGCTGCTTTTGATACTGTTGACCATAAAATTTTATTACAGAGATTAGAGCATGCCTTAGGTATTAAAGGCACTGCGCTGCGGTGGTTTGAATCATATTTATCTAATAGATTACAATTTGTTCTTGTAAATGGGGAATCTTCTTCACAGACTAAGGTTAATTATGGAGTTCCACAAGGTTCTGTGCTAGGACCAATTTTATTCACTTTATACATGCTTCCCTTAGGCAGTATTATTAGACGGCATTGCTTAAATTTTCATTGTTACGCAGATGATACCCAGCTTTATCTATCCATGAAGCCAGAGGACACACACCAATTAGCTAAACTGCAGGATTGTCTTACAGACATAAGGACATGGATGACCTCTAATTTCCTGCTTTTAAACTCAGATAAAACTGAAGTTATTGTACTTGGCCCCACAAATCTTAGAAACATGGTGTCTAACCAGATCCTTACTCTGGATGGCATTACCCTGACCTCTAGTAATACTGTGAGAAATCTTGGAGTCATTTTTGATCAGGATATGTCATTCAAAGCGCACATTAAACAAATATGTAAGACTGCTTTTTTGCATTTACGCAATATCTCTAAAATTAGAAAGGTCTTGTCTCAGAGTGATGCTGAAAAACTAATTCATGCATTTATTTCCTCTAGGCTGGACTATTGTAATTCATTATTATCAGGTTGTCCTAAAGGTTCCCTGAAAAGCCTTCAGTTAATTCAAAATGCTGCAGCTAGAGTACTGACGGGACTAGAAGGAGAGAGCATATCTCACCCATATTGGCCTCTCTTCATTGGCTTCCTGTTAATTCTAGAATAGAATTTAAAATTCTTCTTCTTACTTATAAGGTTTTGAATAATCAGGTCCCTTCTTATCTTAGGGACCTCATAATATCATATCACCCCAATAGAGCGCTTCGCTCTCAGACTGCAGGCTTACTTGTAGTTCCTAGGGTTTGTAAGAGTAGAATGGGAGGCAGAGCCTTCAGCTTTCAGGCTCCTCTCCTGTGGAACCAGCTCCCAATTCGGATCAGGGAGACAGACACCCTCTCTACTTTTAAGATTAGGCTTAAAACTTTCCTTTTTGCTAAAGCTTATAGTTAGGGCTGGATCAGGTGACCCTGAACCATCCCTTAGTTATGCTGCTATAGACTTAGACTGCTGGGGGGTTCCCATAATGCACTGAGTGTTTATTTCTCTTTTTGCTCTGTATGCACCACTCTGCATTTAATCATTAGTGATTGATCTCTGCTCCCCTCCACAGCATGTCTTTTTCCTGGTTCTCTCCCTCAGCCCCAACCAGTCCCAGCAGAAGACTGCCCCTCCCTGAGCCTGGTTCTGCTGGAGGTTTCTTCTTGTTAAAAGGGAGTTTTTCCTTCCCACTGTCGCCAAGTGCTTGCTCACAGGGGGTCGTTTTGACCATTGGGGTTTTTACGTAATTATTGTATGGCCTTGCCTTACAATATAAAGTGCCTTGGGGCAACTGTTTGTTGTGATTTGGCGCTATATAAATAAAATTGATTGATTGAAATTAACATCGACAGAGGTTATGCAGAAAATTATTAGACATGATATTAATTACATTATAAGAAAGAATGAAAGCACGAAGGAAAGAAAGAAGGAAGCAAAGAAAGAGAAAGAAACCTCTTGGCCACTTTGTTTGACCAGAGTGAAGTTGGTTAGGAGTTACTAGTTACTTATTCAGATCAACTTAATAATAACAATCATAATAATAATAATAAGCACCAACAAAAAAAAGAGTGTAGTTAAAGGGCGACTAAATTATCGCGCTATTTGGGTGGAGATAAAAGGACTTATTGGGTCTTCAACCTGCAGTGATTGGATCTTAACGCACACGCCTTAACGATTTAGCTGTCGGAAAAATTATGTCATAGTGAGAAATAGAGCCTTATATAGACAGAATTGTTGTATGGCTGGGGGGGCCTGGCTGCCTTTTGTTTCTGTCTTCTGTCCTGTCTTTTGTTTTTCCTTCCAGGTGGCTTGCGTTTAGGACTGAGTGGCTGTGTGGCTGAGTTACCAGGACCTCACCCTGATCACCTGAGGCTGATCAAGTGCAGCTCGTCAGGACTCACAGCTGTGGTGCATCTACACGGATTGGAGCATGGTGGCATTTAAGTCTGGAGTACACAGTGTGTATTTGCCAGAGACTTGACCTTGTGACCAGACGGGTGAGATCGTCGTCTCGAGAGCCATCTCATCATCAGTGGATGCAGAGAACGTCCAGGTTTGATGCATGGTCTGTGAAAGAGGAGGGGGTGAGGTCTCATGCTCGTCAGCACACTTCCTGAGGTACGTTAGGTTTTGTGACTAACATTTGTACAGTCAGTAAATGTGGTGTCCCCAAATAACTGTATGTTAGTCTTTCTTTTTATTTCTTTTGGTTTCACCTCCCAGGGTTTGATGGGACGGTCCCCTGGGGGGTGATGGGGGGGTAATTGGGTTGTTTTTTCTTTTTTCTTTTTTTTTTGTTTTTTGTTTTGCCCTCTCTTCTCCTCTGGCTCCATCCGTGTGAGCCGTACGTGTCGGCGTTGCTGGAGTGGTGCAGTTTGGTTATGCTGGGCGTTTCCCAGGTAACCTCTGCACCTGGGGGGGTGGGGGGGTGGGGGGGGGTTTGGGGTGTTGTTGTTTTTTTTGTTTGTTGATTCCCTGTTCCACCTCCGGCTTCAGCGCGCCTTTGAGCCATCTGCCATCGGCGTGGCTGAGGTTTGGGGCAGTGGGATATACCCGCAGCTGGTGGCTGGTTTGGAAGTCAGAGGGGTGGCGCCGTTTTGTGCCGTCTGCCTTAGCCGCTGTTCCACTCCTCCCGGTTGGCTTCTGGGGTATAGTCATGGTTGGTGACGCTGGACGTGCTTCCAGTTTCCACTGCGCCGAGGGGGTGGGGTTGGGGTTGTTTTGTTTGTATGTTTTTTTTTCTTTCCTTTTGTTTTTCCCCCCAGTTTCCGCCCTCAGGGTGTGACTGAGGTGTCCTCTGGGGGGGAAAGGGCTGTGGGTCCATCTAGCCGTGGACGGCCGGGGCTGGGTCCATTGGTCATGAGGGGAGGCGTCTCCTGGGGTTGATGGAACGGTCCTCTGGGAGGCGCTGGGAGTCCCCGTGGGTGACGTTGGATCCCAGAGGGACCTCGGCTGTGGTTATTACTCGTGGAGCTGGCGGGATGTCCTCTGGGGGGTGTTGGTCCCTACATGTCGTCGGGGGGGGGGGGGGGTGTTAGCGTTTTTATTTGCAAGCTTAAGTTTGGGTTGTTTTTCTTTTCTCCTCTTCCCGGGGTTTGATGGGACGGTCCTCTGGGGAGGGGGGGGTGGTTTGGTTGTTTGTGTTTGTCTTTTTTGTTTTATGACTAATCAGACTTTGAACATGGTTGGACAAAGGCTGACCGCACAGGTTCAAGAACTCCTGGCCACACCTGTGCTAATTGACTGACAGAAACAAAGGCAAAGATGCAGCCAGAGGAGAAGACATCAACCGTTCTGTTAGATGAAGATTCTGTTGGAAGATGAATGCAGATATGGTTTCCAGCCATGGTCCCTGGAGGGGGGTGTTTCTCCTGGGCCAGGTTTATGTGGTCGCCGGGAGGCTTCCCGTGAGGGTGGGGTGCTGTTGTATGGCTGGGGGGGCCTGGCTGCCTTTTGTTTCTGTCTTCTGTCCTGTCTTTTGTTTTTCCTTCCAGGTGGCTTGCGTTTAGGACTGAGTGGCTGTGTGGCTGAGTTACCAGGACCTCACCCTGATCACCTGAGCCTGATCAAGTGCAGCTCGTCAGGACTCACAGCTGTGGTGCATCTACACGGATTGGAGCATGGTGGCATTTAAGTCTGGAGTACACAGTGTGTATTTGCCAGAGACTCGACCTTGTGACCAAACGGGTGAGATCGTCGTCTCGAGAGCCATCTCATCATCAGTGGATGCAGAGAACGTCCAGGTTTGATGCATGGTCTGTGAAAGAGGAGGGGGTGAGGTCTCACGCTCGTCAGCACACTTCCTGAGGTACGTTAGGTTTTGTGACTAACATTTGTACAGTCAGTAAATGTGGTGTCCCTCACACCTTATTATATTGAGCTGTTATGTTAGTCGTTTAATCAGCTTCCACTGCAGTTGAGTTATGTGAACGGGGTGTTCCATGCCTGCAGGGTGGGAAGCTGATTAGTGATTAAGCCAGGAAGTGTTTGCTGTTATGTACACCTTTGAGTGGTCTCTCTGTGTGTGGAGTGTGGACTCACATGATGATTTCTTCTTTCACAGACTCGGTTTGTCGCGGCCACCTGGGGGGTGTCGGCGGGGTCCTTGGGTCCGAACTGTTTCTGGCTCCGGACCGTTAGTGCTGCTGGGAGTGCACCGCTTATCCACCACGCCAGACCGCGCACTCATTTGTTGTCTTTTATCACATCACTGTTATGTCATTAAATTTAGTTATCCTTTGTACCGTGCTCTGCTTATTTTATACTGGGTCCTTCAAACGCTGGTCGGTTCTCCGGGCTGCGTCCGACACATAACAGTAGTCTCTGGCCAAACATCACGGACCCAGCGGTAGCAGAGACGGTAACGCGCCGGGAAGGCGGCAGCAGACGTTCCCATCTAGTTTTTGACCGTTTTAGACGGTTTATTGATTTTTTTCACACAGATACACACTAGCAGCTTTTAAATGATACATGTATGTTAATGTGATTTCACAGTTCAAACATATTTTCAACTGACAAGTTTGATTAAGGATAAATATACAACCTTGTACTTTCTGTTGTCCTGATCAGGTGGAACAGCAGTTAACGCCGGTGTATTACAGAGCAGTGGGCATGCGTTCGATTCCCGCTGTGTTCAACACCTGATGCAGGTTATCAGCTCCACGTTGAGCCAATTCTGACAACTGGGCGGAATGAAATTTTTTTCCGCTGATTTAAGTGTCTGGACTGGGCATAAATTTATGCAGATATTCATAATTTTAGCCCCCATTTCCTTTATTATGTATCTCTGTGGATCCACTGGATGTCATTCATACAAAAAAAAAAAAAAAAGCCGAATAAGTGTCTGAATAAGAAACTTGCGTTTGTGCAGCATGATAATTATCTCCAGCCTCCTTTTCTCTCAGCCACTAAACTTGAAGTGTTTGTGTCCAATCACTGATCAAGACGAGCAGACAGAATCAGTCCAGCACAGATCTCTTTGTGGCAAAGTTTGCTCCAACTTACCTGTTGTGTCATTTAACATGGGCTAATATTTTGGGGGTTCGGCAGGAAAATATCTCATAAATTAACATCCTCTTTCATACATCATTTCATTTTATTTTTTTAAATCAAATCCATTGGATGTCATTCATAAAAAATAAAAAAACCTGAATAAGTGTCTGAATAAGAAACGCGTAAGTGATAACCAACTTCACTCTGGTGTTGGTTTGAATGATTCTCTTGCAGGCTTTTGCTGTGCACGTGAGGCTGAAGTTAAACGCCAGCGTCACTGCACGTGTATGGCAAGCCAAGAGTGCCACAAATACGCCACTTTCAGACATGTTTCACCAAAAATATGACGTAAAAAATGCTGTTTTGTCAGTTATTACAGTGCTTTTTACACTGTAATTAAAGACCGCTGTTAAATGCGCCGTAATATGTCAAAAAATACGTTGTTTTTCACGCCACAATGGAGCCCTTTAAAAATGCCATAAAATATGTCGTTCAGATGCACACAACGTGCGTAAAATACGCATGTCTGTGCACTTCACGACACGCATAAACAACAGCATTTGTGCAGCAAGATAATTATCTCCAGCCTCCTTTTCTCTCAGCCACTGAACTTGAAGCCACGTTTCCTGAAAGCAACAACATGTGAGGACTGATTGCTCTGCTGTCACTCACAATTCCACGCCCTCTCAATCGAAGCCACGCCCTCCCACGCCAGAACAGGGCCAAAAGTTTGAAATTGAAAAAATAAGATCTGAAAGTGAAAAAAAGATCTGAAGGTGAAAAAAAGAAATATGAATGAAAATAAATTATTTGATCAAAATAATTACAGAGCTGAATCAAAAATATATTTAAACTGAAAAATAAATCTTACACTTATTTTTATTTTAATAATACTTTTTAAATGATTAGAAAATTCAAGAACAAACATTGAATTTTCAGTTTCAAAATTTATTTTTTCAATCTTTTTTTATTTTCAGATTACAAAACTTTTGGCCTGGATTTAGCTCCATATGAGTGGCATGTCTTTTTATTTAAATTTAACCATAAAACTCCCTTTGACATTAAGAACATCTTTTCCAAGGGAGTCCTGGTCAAGATAAACAGCAACAAATACAAAGCACAGTTACACATTTACACAAACACAAACAAAAGTCAAATATAAAGATGATAAAAATTTAAATTACAAGCATACTATAAAAATCAAGTGCATTGTTGTGATAATAAAGACAACTGTGTAAATCAACAACTGGCTTTACATTGGCAGCTCAGGCAGGATGAGAGACAAAGCAGGTAACATTGCATCAGTGCATAAAATTAGACACTGCGCATGTGCACAACTACGGGATAACTGCAGGGTCAAATACAATATTTACATTGAGTCAATATTCTACATCCCCTTTCCTTCGTTGGTCCCCTTAACAAGACACTTAGCAACCATTTGAAATAACAAAACAGTACAGTAGCAACTCATACCATACTCATGAAATTGGCAATAATCAGAAACATACCAGATGCAAAACACATATGCAGTCGTAACTCTTAGTCAGTATAATAACCACAACACATTAGAGATTTAACAACAAATGTGCTTGTATCAGATCTAATTTTGGTGCTTTGGGTTTACTGACACGACCTGAATGGATTCTGTGAAGATTGTTATTCACATTTGTAGCTGGGTCAGAAACTGAAACTCTGGCCATGGGGCGTTCAGAGTCCATGTTCTTTTCTGCATGTCCATGTTCGGTAAGTGTCACACGCCTTAGTGGATCAGATTCAGTGTCCTGATAACAGTCCTGTGGATTGAACTGAGTCAGAGCTGGTTCAGCAACAGGTATGATGTGTTTTCTGTTTCTCCTGTATGTTTGTCCTTCTGACTGGATCAGGTAAGATCTGGCCTCTTTGCACGTTTCTTTCACAATTCCTGTGCGCTCAAATCCTTTAGTTGTTTGCAGCCTGACTACTTGTCCTTCTGACAGAGGCTGAAGAGGTCGGCTCGTTTTGTCATAGTAGGTCTTTTGAGAGTCTTTTTGAGAGAAGTTGAGCACGCACATCCTCAAGCCTGCATGGTTTGGGTTCAAGCAGCTGTCTAGAGACAGGGAGAGTAGTTTGTGTCTGTCTTGACATTAGTCTTTGTGCTGGGGATCCAAGTTTTGTGTCACGAGGTATATTCTCTGAGATTGCTCCATGAGGCGTTTAGCACTACGGACAGCTCTCTCTGCAAGTCCGTTCGACTGGGGATACTCAGGGCTGCTTGTTACATGAGTGAAATCCCACTGCTTCACAAAGTCTTTAAAGCGCTGACTTGTAAACTGACGTCCGTTGTCCGTTATAAGAGTGTGAGGTGCGCCGTGGACTGAGAAGTGACGTTTCAGTTTACCAATGACTGTAGCTGATGTCAGATTGCGTAGCAGGTCAATCTCGAACCAGCCTGATAAGGAATCTACTAGTACCAGATACTGCTGGTTGAGCCTGAATTTGCATTTGAGAGGGTTAAGTTTCAACTGGACTTCTTTGGATCTGTTAAGCACTTTTCTCAGGTTTGTGTCATGTTTCTCAATGTCCTTGCCTCCGATGAGTACGTCATCCACAATGACTGCACAGAGGTAACCAGTGAAGATCTGCTCCATGGAGCCCTGGAATATCTCACTTGCAGAGATGATTTCAAACACCATCCGCAGGAACCTGTAACGACCAAAACAGGTGCTGAAGGTGGTTAACATTGAGGATTTGTGGTCTAGCGAAATCTGACAGAATGAGTTCTTTGCATCAGGACTGAGAAAACTGTAGCATTGGACATTTGTGATGCGACCTCATCTACTGTGCGCATTGGGTGATGTGGTCTTTTCGGAGCAGTGTTTAAGTCCTGAGGATTGATGCAGATCCTGATTTCATTTTTGTCCTTCTTATTGGTTGTGACCATGGAGGATACCCAGTCTGTGGGCTCTGAGACTGGTGTGAAAACACCTAACTCCTGCATCCTGTCCAGTTCAGCTTTGACTTTGTCTTTCATTGTGACAGGAATGTGATGTGCGGGACGAACTACAGGCCTCACCTCTGGGTCAAGTGTCACTGAATATGTAACTGGCAGCTTTCCTCGCTCATCTGTGAAAAGGTCACAATATTCACTTTTCATTTTCTGAGTGAAATCTTGAACTGTGGGAATATTCACTTGATGGACTTCTTTACTGAGAGCTACAAGTCCCATCTGTAATGAAGCACTGAGTCCAAGCAGTGGCAGAACATTGTCCTTGATAATGAAGAATGGTAGAGTATATCGTTTGGCCCCTAGATGGCAGCACAAGACAACAAATCCCAAAGTCTGTATTTTACGACCACCATAAGCAACAAGGTTAGTATTTTTACTGCATGGCTTTATTTCTTCATCTCTTCTCACATTTACAAAAGTTTCTGCTGAGAGGACATTGCACTTAGCACCACTGTCCACTTTCATTTAATCTGCTTTGCCTTTCATTTGTAGAGTAGTGAAAGCCTCATCTTTTTCCTGTGTTTGTGCACAAACTGTATCCACTGATTCATCCAGGTTTGTGCCATTTACATAGTAGGTTTCACTGTCACTGTCTTCTTTGACATCCACGTCTATCTGGTGGACTGACGTCTTTTGTCTGTGTCTTTCAAATTGAGGTTTAGATTTGCAACACTTTCTGAAGTGATTCATTTTCTTAAATGCATTGCACTGTTGGCCAAAAGCTGGGCATTTATTTCTCTTTGCCACATGACTACCACCACAATTATTACAATCAGTAATGAGCTGTGAGGAATTTTGTTTACTGTTAAACTTGGCCTTATCATAGTCTCGCCTTTTCACGTCTGGCCTGAACAGCATCCACAGTTGTGACAGAGCTATGTGGGGACATTAGAGTTTTGTTATGTCCTTCTGTCATTTCGTGAACCTGACACACTAAAATGGACTTAGTTAGAGTCAGATCACTGTCATGTAACAGCACTTTTCTGAGGTGGTCGTTATTTATGCCACAGACCAGTCTGTCTCTGATAAGTTCTTCACAAAGCTCACCAAAGTTACAGCGCTTTGCTTTAATTCTCAAATCGCTCACACAGGATTCAATGGTCTCACCAGTCTTTTGGTTACGTGTGTTGAACTTGTGTCTTTCCATCGTTATGTTTGTTTGAGGGTTGCACATTTCCCTAAACTTTCTCTTGAGATATTTCTGGTCCTCCTTGGATTCTGCTGGAATGCAAACACGTCCATTTTCGCCAGGTTCACGCACCTCCGCTGCGTAAACAAAAGATCTCTCGCGCTTCGGGTCCGGCCAGGTTTGGGAGAATGTAGGCCCGAGTCCGCGCTGGCTTGTCCGAGTGTGCTGCAGCGATAAAAATGTCATATTCCTGCTCAAATATGCACCAGTTCTCCGCGATGTTGCCGTCAAACACCAGCGGCCGTGTGAAGAAATCCGCCATGATCAAAGTCAGCGAAGTAGCACAATGGTCCCGCTTGATAAATACTCACAACATGCAGTAATTTGTGAAAAAAATGTAGGTCCGAGACTTAAAAAAAAACAAGTGCATTGTTGTGATAATAAAGTCAACTGTGTAAATCAACAACTGGCTTTACTAGGCAGCTCAGGCAGGATGAGAGACAAAGCAGGTAACATTGCATCAGTGCATAAAATAGACACTGCACATGTGCACAACTACGGGATAACTGCAGTGTCAAATACAATATTGCATTGAGTCAATATTCTACATGCATATTATGGAGTTGGCCTCAAGTTCTCTCAATGTGGATTTAAAAGCATTTAAATTTAAAGCTCGTTAAAACCATGAGGTGACATTGTATTGAGAGAATAATTTCAGTATGTCTCCCTTTGAAGGAGTCTTCTCTCAATGACTACGTTTACATGCCATTAATATTCAGGTTAAGGTCAATATTCCGGTTTCTGAATCATTAGGAATAACCCATTTACATGCTTAAGCAGACAGAGTTACTCCTGTATACATGGTCAGTGGTATCATTTGGAATATCCCCATCTAAACAGCGACGCACGTCTTCCACCAGGTGCTTGATTTGGTCTGGCGTTCATGCAAATCCTGCTTCATGTAATCCTGCTTCGTGTAAAACCCCTCACTACACACTCTTCTCAAACAGGCATTAACATTTTCTCATTTTTCTCTCCTGTGGGCTGCCTCCGCATCAAAACAGCGAGCGTAGTCTCTGGACCTGTTGCCAGATTTGGCGCAGCTCCACACAGCAGAGAGGGGGGTGGTGTGAGTCTCCCACTGCGGCGTTTACTGAGCCCGGAGACACGGTAAGCGCATCGGAGACCGAGCAATCGCGGTGATATGCCGACCGGTGCCACGACCGGCCGCCTGATAAGGACGCAGAACACAATGCGCTGTTTATCTCTGTGTGTCTATCACTTCTGTGGTGTCCGGTGGGTTGCGCGCGCCGCATACAAGTAGTTGCCGTACTCAAAAGACCAAGATTCCTTGCGGGTAGGACATGCACAGAACACAAAATAATGTTCCTTTCTATGGGAATATCCCAGTGCGCGTTTGGGTGTGATATTTGGGTTAGAAAAGGAGTAACCCAGGGGTCTTATTCGGGTTTTTAAAAACCAGAATATGAGCATATTCGGGTTTTTGCGGGTGTTTACATGGCCGTGCACAACCGGGTTATTGCTAATATTCCGGTTATGAAAGGGTTATTGGCTGCATGTAAACATAGTCAAAGTCACCTCCTCTGCAATGTGGCTCCACTCTCTGCACTCCCAGATAACACAGCGCACTAACACTATGGCCTGCTTTTTTAAAATAGGCTGCAACAGAACTGCGTTCATCCCCTGATGCCGCAAGGGCGTCAGATCATGTAAACCACTTGTGTAGTGCTGCATGTGATCACCCCTCGAATGGAAATATTGCCGCCTGTGTGCAGGTGGGTGAAGGTCTTTGTGCCAAATTTGGTGCTTGTTTCACCATTTGAAAGATTCCTCTGTAAATATTCTGTCATCTGCTTCACTATAGTATGTAAATCAGCTTTTGTTCTCCCTTTAATAAAAGATGGCTACCCAGTGACTTTAACTAATTACACACCAACATCTAATCGAGCAGTGCAGGTCAAAATTTTTTACCTTCTGGTGAGTGAACAAGTAAAAGATGTGGATGAGTCAGCCTAAAGATGGAGATCGGTCACCTGGTGTCCTGGTGCAAACAGAACAAGCTGAAGCTCAACACCCTCAAGACAGTGGAGATGGTTGTGGACTTCAGAAAGAACCCAGTCCTGTGTGACTACCCAGATGTCATTGTGGAGTCCTTCTGCTTCCTGGAGATCACTGTCACCCAAGACCTCAAGTGGGAGCTGAACATCAGCTCTCTCATCAAGAGAGGAAAACAGAGGATGTACTTTCAACAGCAGCTGAGGAAGGTCAACCTGCCACAAACGATGGTGAACATCTACACCACCATTTGGGGGATGAAAATTTACAGGGTGATTCCATAATTGTTTTCCTCAGAATTGAGTGATTCCATATTTTTTTCCTCTGCTTGGTCTAAAAAAGTAACCGTTACTGACTGCCACAATCTTTTTTTCTTGATTTCTTATAGTGTTTCTTAAAGCCAGAAAGTTGCCATTTGAAATGACTTTAGTTTTGTGTCATGTCTGTGATCTGCTTTTTTTCTACAAAATTAAACAACTGAATGAACATCCTCTGAGGCCGGTGATTCCATAATTTTTGCCAGGGGTTGTACCTCGTGTCTTCACTGAAGCAGGAAAGAATGCCTTTAGTTTTTCAGCTCCCTCTGATTGGAACGTTCTCCAATCTGAACTGAAACTGTCCAGACTGACTTGAACACCTTCCAGTTTATTTAATGAGATCGCAAATGGGATTCGTTTGAGTAACGCCAATGTTTCTAAAACTAAATCTGCCTGATACTTTACACCATGTGCAATGTTATTATGACCAAGTCGATTGTATTTTATTTATCACCATAATTCTCCTGTTGATGTTAACCCGTCCACTATGACGTGTGCTGCTGCCTTTCTTGGTCTTCCAAGCAAAAGAGGATCAATCTCAATGGAATACTACTTGGGTAAATAAAGGTAATTATTATTTTTAAATCTGATGGTCTGTGTTCTGAATTTGTTTCTGTCCACGTGACAGGTTAAAATTATTAAAATATACAGGATAAAAGGATTTACACAGGTTAAAATATACAGATTAAAAAGGGTTGAGTGTAGGAATTTATAGAGGGTTTTCAATCACGTGACCGATTTGCTGCAGGACAGGTGCCGTCTCCATTCTGGATTACAAGGAGGCTGGCGCGTGATAGAAAAATGGAGAGAATGTACGGTTATTACGAGGTTTTAAATCCTCGAGATAAAGCTATTTATCGTGATAGATGTGTAGCAGTTGGTTCAGTGGATCCGTATCTTATACCAGATAATGAATTTAGTGGTGATGTAACGAGCTGGCCGTCAGTGTCACACTGCGATAATATGAACTAGGAAGCTGCCTCGCCGGCCTCCTGCAGAGCATCACAGTGGAGCTCTGAAAGCGGAGGTCGTCTTGAAATCCTGAGCGATTTCTCTCTCCAGGCGCTGGAAGGGCAGCTTGCGGATCAGCAGCTCGGTGCTCGAGGACCACAATGTAAATAAGCATCCGTATTGGAAGCGTTCTTGTGTTATCCTCTGCGGTATTTTTACGTATTCTTATATCATTTTATTGCCGAATAAAATTATAATATATAATAATATTTTAATAAAACAGTGGATTTCTGTTAGCGGCGGATCTCTCTCAGCGCCACGGTGCCTTGAGGCTTCTTCACATCGACATTGAAGCTTCTGCAATTCGCCAAATGCACGTAGCGTATCACAGTGGCCACCGCGTTGTAATCCTGAATGGCTGCGGGACACAAAATGACGTGACCGATACGTCACATGAAAAGCCTCTATATACAGTTAAAACTGAGTTAATAATGAGTCACATTTCATAATTGTTATTTTTGTCATTATTGTTCCTTTAAAAACATTGTTAATACAGTACAAAAAGTATAAATTCTATGTATGTTTTTTATAGAGGGTTTTCATGTGACGTATCGGTCACGTCATTTTGTGTCCCGCGCCCATTCTAGATTACAACGCGGTGGCCGCTGTGTTACGCTACGTGCATTTGGCAAACAAATGCAGAAGCTTCAGCATCGGTGTGAAGAAGCCTCACAGCACCGTGGTGCTGAGAGAGATCCGCCGCTAACAGAAATCCACTGCTCCCAGAATTTTATTTTATTTTATTTGGCAAAAAAATGATATAAGAATACATAAAAATACCGCCGAGGATAACACAAGAACGCTTCCAATACGGATGCTTATTTACATTGTGGTCCTCGAGCACCGAGCTGCTGATCCGCAAGCTGCCCTTCCAGCGCCTGGAGAGAGAAATCGCTCAGGATTTCAAGACGACCTCCGCTTTCAGAGCTCCACTGTGATGCTCTGCAGGAGGCCGGCGAGGCAGCTTCTTATTTCACAATATCGCAGTGTGACACTGACAGCCAGCTCGTTACATCACCACTAAATTCATTATGTGGTATAAGATACAGATCCACTGAACCAACTGCTACACATCTATCACGATAAATAGCTTTATCTCGAGGATTTAAAGCATCGTAATAACCGTACATTCTCTCCATTTTTCTATCACGCGCCAGCCTCCTTGTAATCCAGAACGGAGACGGCACCTGTCCTGCAGCAAATCGGTCACGTGATTGAAAACCCTCTATAGTTTATTAAGAGTTCGATGATTCACAGATCGATTGCTTTTGACAGACTTGTTTTACACCTACGCAGAAAAGTTTTGATGTTCTTTTGAGTAAAGCCGAATGGATTAAAGACGTTGGCTGCACTCCTGTCCTTTATTTAACTCAAAAGTTACCACATACCTCTCCCAAACTACCGGAGCAGAGGGCGCAACATTTTGGAGGCACCGCTGGGATATTTGGTCAGAGAAAAATCTGCCAGCCATAAGAGGAAGCTTGAGCCGAATATCCCCTCACCGAACCTTAGCAACTAGCATCAGAGCGAGGTGGCACCGCCGACACTCACCGTGACTCTCGTGCAGCAGGTTGTATCTCTAGTGTGCACAACCACCAGTAGAGGGCGCCATCGTACCACAAAGTTGAAGAGCCCACGTTGAACTGTTTTATGTCCACTTCTCTGATGAAAATGGAATCAGAACTGGAGAACGTGCAGTTACAAGTCAAAGGTGCTTTATATGAACTGAATGTTGAACAACTGCTAAGAATATGTGATGAACTACAAATACCTGGACTGAAAAAAGAGCAACTCACAGACAAAACTCGAAGCCAGCTCATTGCACTTGTCATAACTCATATTGAAAGAGTTGAATTAGCTGAGCTAGAAGACGAGGGAGTGTCTCATTTGCTCAGTATTAAGGACTTAATTGAAAATGCAAAAATGCCAGGGTTAGAGCCAACAGGTGAAGATAAAGACAAAAAAAGACCTGCAGAAAGAGATAAATGCACTGCAAACTATGCTTCAAATAAAAGAAGATGCTACGCATCAGCTAATGGATAAGAAACTGAGTCAACAGACCAGTACAGCAACAAGCTTCAGTGTCCAGAGATAACTCCATGTGGCGCAAAGACTTTAAAATAGCAGGCCAAACAGGGGGGTCTGGACAAAAAGACAAGCTCACATTTTCTAGTCTGGCCGGGCAGATTGAACGTGGACTCAGTAAAGGCTACAATGAAGATGAAATAATTGATGCAGCGATTCGAGCCATCACACCAGGTCTGCAGCTAAGAAGTTACTTGGGAGGCAAAGGTGATCTTACACTCCCTGCCCTGCAGAGGATCCTAAGGTCTCACTACCAGGAGAAAGGATCCACTGAACTTTATAAGCAGGTTTCATCAGAGGTTCAGAGCAGTAAGGAGACCCCACAAAACTTCCTTCTGAGAGCTATGGACCATCGTCAGAAGATTCTCTTCGCATCCCAAGAAGCAGAGTCAGGTCTAAAATATGATCGGTTCAGAGTTTGTTCATGCACACAATTTTAACAGGATTGCAGAGTGACAATGTAAAGACTGACATGCAGCCCTACCTTCTTTAGTTAACTACATCTGATGAGGTTTTGTTGGAGAAAGTGAATATAGCATGTGCAAATGAAAAGGAATGACAAGACCAGAAGAAACACGCTGTTCCCCAAAGAGCGACCACTGTGAATTCTGTCCACCGCAGTGACACTCCAGTGCCCGCTGAGAAAAAGCATGTCCAAAAGCAAAGCACAGCTGCTGCCCCGCCTGATCTGCTGTCAGAGATTAAAGAGATGTGTTCTGAGATGGTGCTTCTAAAGGACCTGCAAGCTGAGGTGTCACAAGGGAGACCATGCAAAAGTCTACAGCCATTGCACAGCCCACCAGCGGAGGACCTGAGGGCTACTACCCAGTGCCGACGTTCACGTCTCTCCCACCGTCTCAGCTGGACCCATCTGCTCAGCACGACTACCCTCAATGCTCCCAATCAGCTGTCCAGCCATATTATCCAGAGCGCAGTTCAGCACTGATGAGAGGCACTGCCCAGTTCCAGCAGCACTTCGCCCTCAGCGGTACTACATGTCCCGCCCACAACCAAGGTGTTATGCTTGCATTCAGACAGGTCAAGAGTTTTGTCACCAATGTTTCAGGTGTGGAAGCAATGAACATTTCAGAGCAGGCTGTAAAGAACAGAGGCCAGTGAAACCAACTAGGGGTAACCCTTTAAACTGGAAGGGGTCACTCCAATGGGACATGGTGCGACCAGTGACACTGATAGGTCCCAGTGTTGTCATGGGTGTGCTATACAAAGTGAAAATCAGAGGTTAAAACGTTGTTCGGTGTGTAAGAGTGCCTTTAACTGCTCCAAAAACTGCCAAGGGGAGCACTGGTCCATACACAAAACCAAATGTCAGCCCTACACCTGTGGTAGTATTCATAAAGGGGGTAGGAAGCTCTCTGAAAAATCAATTAAAAAGAAACCGTGTGGAAAAGACAAAATACCTTCTGTCAGGCAGTTAGTGGGGAGAAAGTGCCTCATTAAGTGCTTCTTAGGTAACAAAAAGGTTGAAGCACTTTGGGACTCTGGCTCACAGGTTTGTGCTATGGATGAGTCATGGAAAGACAGCTTCCCTGAGGTACCACTCAGAAATGTGAACCCCTCCATCTCGAAGCAGCCAATGGTACAGACATGCCATATGTGGGGTGGGTTGAGATACCATTTAGACTTACAGCCAATGACTCTGAGTTACTCATACCTGTTTTAGTGCTTAAAGGTAACCAGCAGCAGTGTCCAATCATTGGGTTTAACGTCATTGAGCACTTGGTTTCAGAAAATATGAAGCATGGGACTAAGTCGGGGGAAAAAGAGGAACTCTTGGGAGCAGTTAAATTAGCTTTTCCACATCTTAACAAAAAGATAGCCTCAACTTTTATAAAAGCACTTAGTGTGGGACAAACACATGAGTACAATGTGAAAACAACAAATGACAGAGTGACTGTGTCCAGCCAGAGTTCAGTGTTTACTGAATGTAGGGTGCAAGCTAAGACTTTTAAAGAGGACACTACACTGATTTTTGAACCGTCTGAAAATCCAGAGTGGCCAGATGGCTTAGAGTTTTGTGACACAGTTTCAATGAAAGCAGGGTCTGTTCCAAAAATTACTGTTAGTGAACCCTACCAACCATGACATTTTACTACAAGGGAGAACCATTATTGGTACTGTGCAGTCAGTGGGGTCTGTCTACCCCGCCAACATCTTCAAGAAAGACCTCCCGTCTGCTGCCGTCAACGAGATCCACATCCAAGACGCCACAGGATGCACCCCCACCAGTGAGCAATGGGACCCTCCTGTTGACCTGTCTCATGTAGATGAAAACAAAAGAAAGACTGTTCAGCAGATGTTAAGAGAAGAATCAGCATCATTTTTGAAAACAGATGATGACATAGGATGTGCAGAGAATCTGCAAATGCATATTTTGTTAAAAGACAGAGCCATTTTTGAAAACGTATCTCTCTGCACCAAAGCTGCTGTACAGGGAGATGGACTACTTGCAGGACTTGATAGCGCAGGGATGGGTGGAAAAGTCGTCTACTTCATACTCGTCTCCTGTTGTCTGTGTAAGAAAAAAAAAGGCACGTCTCCAACACACGGTCCATCAGCACCGGATCTCCCCGTGGGTGCATTCTTTCCCCTCTTCTCTTCTTCCTGTACACCAACAGCTGCACCTCCAGTCACCAGTCTGTGAAGCTCCTGAAGTTCACGGATGATACGACCCTCAGCTGACTCATCTCTGATGGGAATGAGTCTGTCTACAGATGGAGATCGGTCACGTAGTGTCCTGCTGCAAACAGAACAAGCTGGAGCTCAACACCCTCAAGGCAGTGAAGATGGTTGTTGACTTCTAAAAGAATCCAGTCCTGTGTGACTCCCCAGTTGCCATTGTGGAGTCCTTCTGCTACTTGTGGATCACCATCACCAGGACCTCAAGTAGGAGCTGAACATCTCTCATCAAGAGAGTAAAAAAGAAGATGTACTTTCTACAGCAGCTGAGGAAGCTCAACCTGCCACAAACAATGATGGTGAACTTCTACACGGCCATCACTGAGTCCATCATCTTTGTCTGTCACCACTAATAATCTAAACAGCCAGAGAAATTTTGGGAAGTTATTAAATCTCTTTCTGTGAGGAAACGCTCTCAATGACATGTTATGTTTCCATGTACCTCGTGTCTTCACTGAAGCAGGAAAGAATGCCTTTAGATTTTCAGCTTCCTCTGATTGGAATGTTCTGCAGTCTGAACTGAAACTGTCCAGACTGACTTCCTTGAACTCCTTCCAGTTCATTTATTGAGATCGCAAATGGGATTCGTTTGTGCAGTGCCTATGTTTCTAACACTAAATCTGCCTGATACTTTACACCATGCATGTTATAATGACCAAGTCGATTGTATTTTATTGATCACCATCGTTCTCCTTTTGATGTTAACCTGTACACGATGACATGTGCTGCTGCCTTTCTTGGTCAGGTCTTCGTTGAAAAAGCGGCTTCAATCTCAGTGGAATTCTACCTGGATAAATAAAGGTTATTATAATTTTTAAATCTGATTCTCTGTGTTCTGAATTTGTTTCTGTCCACAAGGGGGTGGTGCAGGGTTCTGTTTGGGGTCCCCTTTTATTTACTAATCATGCCAACTTTTTAGGCTCTAATGTGTCAGATGTTAATTTGCATTTTTTATGCTGATGGAACAGTTATTTATTGCTGTGGTTCAGCTCTGTTCCATGTGCCCAGACAGAAGAGGGCTTTTGTCCACTCTGCATTAAATTAAAAGTATTAATTTCACTGAGTGCTTTTAAATCCACATTAAGAGCACTTGAGGCCAACTCCATAATATGAACTTGTTTTTTATATTGTGCTTGTAATTTAAATTTTTATCATCTTTTTTATTTGCCTTTTGCTTGTGTTTGTGTAAATGTGTAACTGTGCTTTGTATTTGCTGCTGTTTGACCAGGACTCCCTTGGAAAAGATGTTCTTAATGTCAAATGGAGTTTTTCTGGTTAAAAAAAAACCACATGTCACTTGCAGGATTCAAACCTGAAAAGAGCTAAACAGTAGACCGGAGTCTTATCACTGCACCACAACCACAGTTACAAAATGTGTGCATAAAATCCTTCAAATAAATGAGGAGGGAAACGTATTAAAAAAAATAAAAAACAATGAAACGATGTATGAAGGGGTATGTTAATTTATGACATATTTTCCTGCCTAATTTCCAAAATATTAGCCAATGTTAAATGGCATAACGGGTAAGTTGGAGCAAACTTTGCCGCAAAGAGTTCTGTGCTGGACTGATTCTGTCTGCTCGTCTTGATCAGCAGTTGGACACATTTAACGGCGTTGTCTTTAATTACAGCATAAAAAGCGCCGTAATAACTAACAAAATGGTGTTTTTTACGGCGTATTTTTGGTGAAATGCGCCTGAAAGTGGCGTAATTGTGGCACTGTTGGCTTGCCATACAAACAGTTTTTTTACGTGAAGTGCACAGACGTGTGTATGCTTGTTGTGGGCATCTGAACGGTGTATTTTATGGCATTTTTTAAGGGCTCCATTGTGGCATGGGAAAAACAGTATATTTTTTGACGCATTTAGCAGCGTGGTCTTTAATTAATGCATAAAGCGCGTAATAACTAACAAAACTGCATTTTTTTACATCGTATTTTTGGTGAAACGTGTCTGAAAGCGGCATATTTGTGGCACTCTTGGCTTGCCATACACGCAGTGACGCTCGCGTTTACCTTCAGCCTCACGCGCACAGCAAAAGCCTGCAAGAAAATCATTCAAACACACACCAGAGTGAAGTTGTTTACAACTTACGACAGGGGTGCCCAGCCTTTTAGGAACCGAGATCTACTTTTAAAGTCGACAGCATATCGACATCTACCGAGCCATATAGAACACCACAGCGTAGCCGCAGTATATTGTGCACCAATATAATGACACAATTTTCTGGCAGGTTTTAACAATAATAATGCATCAATTGAAGTAAATTATTTTCACACTGTTTTTTGTAGTTACCTTATGTGCACCTTTTGCTCCCGGCTTTTCTTTTTCTGTATGTTATGTTTTACTCACCTGCAGATTCTGTTTAATTCTGATCACCTTTTATTAGTTGTCACATGACCTTTGACCCCACCACACACCATCCTCCATTTTCAGTCAGCTCCTGTGCACTTGCTCCTCCTCCTTCCCTTGATTCAACACACCTGTTCCTTCATCACTTTGGTTATTTAAGCACTTCCTTGTTTGTCAGTTATTGCTGGTCTGTTGTGTAGGCCTCCTGTCCATTTTCTTGTATATTCTTGTGTGTAAGTACTGTTTCTTGTGATTTACTCAGTTTTTGACATTTTGGCACTTCTGGCCCTGCTTTTTGATCTTTTACTTTGCAGCCTCTGTTGTGTTTTTGCCGCACTGTATGTATGGGATATTTTGGGACTGTTAAATACCTTTGCACCTTTTTTGGACCTATGTCACAATAAATCCCTGTGGTTGATAAAATCCTTTGTGTCCACGCTGACTGCATTTTTGGGTTGCAATTGAACTCTGCAATCAAACCTTAACACTGGTTGTATCTGCTGTGATGACCCTGAATGAAACGGGAGCAGCTGAAAGGAAAACGTAAATAAATGAGTGAATGTTCAGACTGGCTCATTTTTTTAGTGTCAGTTGTGTGACCTTTGGAGAAGTTCTGTTGAAGAAGGAGTACTGCTCATGTGGGTGACACGGTGACTCAGTTGTTAGAACTGCTGTCTCACAGCAAGAAGGTTCCAGGTTCTCTTCTGACCAGGTCCTTGCTGTGTTAAGTTTGCATGTTCTCCCCATGTTTGTGTGGGTTCCCTCTGGCGGCTTTCTCCCACTTCCACAGAAACACCAATTTCGATGAACTGGCTTAGAGGATGGATGGATTGTTTTCTCTCCTGAAACAAGTTTCTGCTATGATCCCAAAAGCTGTTCCAGCAACTTACCACCAGGGGGAGATATTACAGTTGTCTGAACACATCAATGTGTCTTAACTGTTTGTTGAACTTACACTTTAGTAAGTTTAATCTAGTTCTTTCCACTCTTTGTAAAACTGAACTGTTGTGATGATGCTTTTTATGGTTATTTTTTATAGTTAAATGAAGATCCTCCTGGTTATTGAGGTGTGTGTCATTTCCACTAAACTGAAAGTTACTGTTCCCTCACTGCTCCTCACTTCAAACAGCATTACTGTCATGTAGTTTTATCACAGGATGATTTGTGGCTAATTTGCATTTTCTTGAATTTTTTTTTTCCACGACTGTCACCTCTCAAATATAGATACATAATATGAAGCTTTTGCTGCTCATAAAAAAGTTAAAATTGTAGAAATTGTGATGGATGGAGACACATTTCCCCATTTTGGAAAAACAAGTGTGTGCCGTTTATTTCTCTC
The DNA here is from genome assembly GCF_902500255.1 of Thalassophryne amazonica. Classification (NCBI taxonomy): domain Eukaryota; kingdom Metazoa; phylum Chordata; class Actinopteri; order Batrachoidiformes; family Batrachoididae; genus Thalassophryne; species Thalassophryne amazonica. The sequence goes on along the minus strand of NW_022986253.1, from coordinate 91,825 downwards.
GTTATTTCTACATTTTCCTTGTGTCCTTTATTCACACAAGTCACAGACCTTTATACAGCTTGGCCCCGCCCATGACCTCACAAGAGTCCTGACAGAGGAAGCACCACAGAGGGCTGAGAAAGATTTGTCACATGTACAGCAGGAATACATGAAGGAAACAGGGAACATCAGAATGTCAGACAGCTTGTCATTTACATACGTAGGAGATAATGAGCTCTGCCGACTGTCCACACAGGAGCTAAAGCCTGGTTCACACGACAGGATTTTAAAATTATCTTTAGGTTTCCAAAACCTGAGAGACCACACAGGTGAAGACAAAAATCATAGCTCTAACAGGTTTGGTCGTACAGTGTGTGGTGTTAAGCCACACAGTAAGGACAACACCACCACACACGAACAGATTTCACGCACGGACATTCACAGCTCAGACAGGAAATCTCGCAAAATCTCTCGAGATTAAACATGACCTCAGAGTAAACAAACTGAGGTACTTTGTGGACTATTTAAAACAGAGGGGAACAAAAACGATACGAAAAGAAAAGAAAAAAAAAGGTGTTCTTTAAAGGAGTGGAGACAGCACGACCACTGGACTTTCTTGTAAATCAGAACAACTGTTTTGATTTTATTTTCCGCTCCGTGCGTCCGTCACCTTGCTTTCTGATTGGCTGAACGTCACATTCAGCAGGCTGAATGCTTGTTTTGGTCGGAGGACACAATACACACAGCGATATCGGGCCAAAAAAATCCAACATGTTTAATATCCCCGATTTGCGATCGCAGCGCTCCTGACGCCCTTCCGAGCAGATCAGAGTGCTCGTAACACACCACACACAGGAGGAATATCTGATAAGATTATCTTTAGCGTCATCACGATTGTCGGGGCGTCCTTAAGATTGTCGGAAGGGGAAGATTGGGTCCGATATCGGCCTAATTATCCTGCCGTGTGAACCCAGCTTAAGACAGGAACAAACGTGCTGATAGGCTTTATATGCACAGAATACCCTTTGGCAAGACGGGAAACTCTGTGTGCACGCCTCAGCATGTTAACACATGCAGGTCATGGGACACATTGTCTGAGCTCCGCACATCTGAGCGTGTTACCACATACCAAGCAGGGAATGTACCTGGTATGGTGAATTATGTCCAAAACATGATGAATGCCTGCTACAAACTAAAAATGTAAAAGTTTTGAATCTGATAAATGTGACCATATGCGTTATTGTCATGGTCCATTTGGTGTTGAAGCTTGTCTCAATGACAGATTAATGTTTCAGATGAAGTCTCTGTTTTTCCAGGGATCATGTGACTGACATGCACTTAATTTCAATCACAGATAAGGTGTCATCACTCCTGCTATGGAAGTGTAGCCCCACAACACTTAATTAATCTAATAAAACAGCACATTTTAATCAGCCTTAACTTTCCACATAATCACATGTTGTGGACACGTGTGCTTGATCCAGGCTGGAATTTTTTTCCCGCAAATATTTTTGTCATTCAGTTGTTGGGTGATTCTTTAACTACGGGCACTATTGGCCTTGTAAATGTAATTTCCACCACACCATTGCCTTACAATATAAAGTGCCTTGGGGCAACTGTTTGTTGTGATTTGGTGCTATATACGTGTGCTCTGATGTTACTGTTTATCTCCATAGAAACTACCCACACAATCTTTCATACAAACTTTTTAAAGGGACATTATTGTTGTGGTGGAAATTACGGCAATAGTGTGGGACAACTACATTTCGTTTAAAAAAATCACAACAGTTGTATGACATTGAATACCCCAATTATGTTTTGATTATTTTACTGATATTTTATTCAGAGATATTTTAAAACATTAGAAAAAATGTTTGTTTACTATTCATTTTTATCATTGAAGATCATAAGTCTGGGTGTGGGACAAGCACAAAACGGCAATATTTGCATATAATGATGCTGAAAAAAAGGTGAAAAAGTCATCATAGACTACTAGGACAAATTTCTTAAAACACTTTCATTGTAAAGATAACTATAAAAGTGTGAAATTTCTCCTTTTTTCTTTTTTTCATAAAATATGATCAAGGGACATAAAAGTGCCCGTAGTCTAAGAATCACCCTGTTGTAGAAAACTCCTTTTCCAGATTACATGACAGAATATTTACAGACATGTCTGTCTGCACGGGATCAGTAATAAGGTCATTTCTAAAGATGGTTTTAGAGAAGGTAAAAGTCACCAGAGTCATTAGTGACACGGCAGCATGCATTCTGAAAAATAACTCACATAATGTATTTGGATTAAAATCACTGTTACACTGTCAGTAATGACATTAACAGACCTGCATGTGAATCCAGGTCATCCTGTCCAAAGGGATCAAAGCTGCAGACATGATTAGTTTTATACAGTAAGGTGGAGTCATGTCATTTAACCACAGGACCTCTGGAATATTTATGGCTTCTTCTTCTTAGAAAGACGGTAATAACCACAGACTGGCCTACGCAGACGGCCGGCCTGTGTTCTAGTGAACGTGGTGTTGGTGTCTAAGTTCTAGGACGCCTCAGCCCTGGCAGAGGTCTGTGTTCTCGTCCTTTCTGGTTGGGAAATGACAAAGTGTCATGATGTGGATGTGTTGTGATGTCACGGTGATCGTCTGTTCCATGGCAGCTTTTTAATTACTATTCTGTCACCGAACAAATACTGTTTCATGTTTCACATTTTTATTCAAATTGACTTTTCGACATTTTGACACGATGGAGAACACAAATCAAGAAACGAGTCGCTGACTTTAGTGGAACCTTTAGCTTCACATTTCTTCAGTCCTCCAGCTGGAACATTCAGGATCATCTTGACCATCTCTTCCATTTCAGCAGTCGTCTGTTCGTCCTGACCAGGAGCAGGACGATGAGTCCAAATGTCGTTCCACCGATGACGAAGCTCATCACCACCTTTACATCAACACACAGAAACACACACTGCTGCTGAGTACTCTGATTACTATTGCAGATAATAAGAATAAATAACTGTAATTATCTAGCACATTAAAAAAACAATAATTGCTTTCACCAAATAAAAGTGTAAAAAAATAATTCCATGGGGTTATTTGTAAAATGGGATTGATTTGGATGATTTTGTTCTGTCACATTTATTCACTGATGTCCATCACTCTGTATGAAATAACATCATCTGGATTTTGTTAAGAGTTTTTACTTGGTCACAAGGCGTTAAACCTCACTAACAAACCAAGCTGTGTAAATATAAAGGGTTTAACCTGGAAACTTTTCTATTTCTCTGCACTGGAACACGACACTGAAGCCTTGGACACAAGTTTCAGCTCAGATTCAAAATAAAAGTGAGGTGAGTGAGGTTCTGTGAGGTCCTCAGCCACATCTTTAACAAGAGCCTCAGCCTGGGGGTGGAAAACCTCCTGTGTGGTCCGGGTTCCCAAAACACCGTTGCCCTGACCTCCCACCTCATGAAGATCATGGACCGGCTCGTCCTGTCTCACCTCTGCACCATGGTGAGCGACATCCTGGACCTGCTGCAGTTTGCCTACAGGCCCAACATCGGGGTAGATGACGCTGTCATCTACCTGCTGCAGCGGGTGCTCACCCACCTGGAGACCGGCGGGAGCACTGTGAGAGTCATGTTCTTTGATTTCTCCAGCGCTTTCAACACCATCAGGCCGGCGCTGCTGCGGGGGAAGCTGAAGGACGTAGGTGTGGATGGACACCTCACCGCCTGGACCATCGACAACCTCACTGACCGCCCGCAGTACGTGCGGCTGCGCAGCTGTCAGTCTGAGGTGGTAGGTGCAGCACCGGGGCCCCCCAGGGCACTGTCCTCTCGCCTTTCTTCTTCACCCTTTACACCTCGGACTTCACCTACAACACGGACAGCTGCCATCTCCAGAAGTTCTCTGATGACTCCGCCATTGTGGGTCGCGTGTCTGAGGGGAACGAGCTGGAGTACCGGTCGGTCATCACAGACTTCGTGGACTGGTGTGAGCGCAACCACTTGTGTCTCAACACCAGTAAGATGGAGATGGTGATCGACTTCAGGAGGAAACCACCACCTCACCCACCGGTGAACATCCAGTGGGAGGACATAAAGACTGTGGACAGCTTCAAATACCTGGGTGTTCACCTCAGCAGCAAACTGGACTGGACTCACAACAATGACGCCGTGTACAAGAAAAGTCAGAGTCGCCTCCACCTCCTGAGGAGACTGAGATCCTTTGGAGTGAGCAGGCCTCTGCTTAAGACCTTCTACGACTCTGTTGTAGCCTCTGCTTTCCTTTATGCTGTCGTCTGTTGGGCCCCGGGCAGCACAGAGCGGGAGAGAAAGAGAGTGAATAAGCTGGTCAGGAAGTCCAGCTCTGTCCTCTGGACTCTCCGGAGGAGGTGGCTGAGAGGAGGGTGTTAGCCAAGTTCAAATCCATCATGGACAACTCCTCTCACCCTTTGCATCGGACTGTAGTGGAGCTGTGCAGCTCGTTCAGTGACAGACTGAGGCACCCTCAGTGCAAGAAGGAACGATACCGCAGGTCGTTCCTCCCTGCTGCTGTCAGACTGTACAATAACACTGTGAAATAACCACATGCAATAATATGTCCGCAAATCATGTGCAATAACTTGTTTACAAATCCCAGCACTAATGTCACCATATCACATCTAAATTCCACTTCACATATTGTAAATAAGATGCTCCTATTTTTTAATTCAGTCATGGCTATATATGTGTGTGTGTGTGTGTGTATATATATATATATATATATATATATATATATATATATATATATATATATTCTATTTCTACCTCATTTTCTTATCTTGTATTGTTACAAGTATTATTGTTATTATTATTATTGCTTATCCTTGCACACGCTGTTTGATGCACATTTTCCTCTATTCACACTCATCTTGTGTGTGTTTTTTTTAAGAGCTGATGTAACGTGAATCTCTCCACTGTGAGATCAATAAAGTCTTATTTTGTAAAGTTGACTTTTAGGAACCTCTGTCAGATTGTAGTAAAGTCACTGTAAAAGTCAGCATTTTTGGAGCTACAGGGCCTGATTTAATCACGGTTTGCGTGTGTGTAAAAACGTGCTTCAGAAATACACTCACAAATATGCCTGCATGCTGAGTCATTAACCACACAGGAACATTAGCTACAAGAGACAGAGGCAAGGCGACGAGCAGTCATTCATCTTTAAAATGCGTGTTTAGCCCCGGCAAGAGGTCTGACTTCCCGTCATTGGTGCACCAATGACTGGAACTCAGACATCAATCAATTTTATTTATATAGCGCCAAATCACAACAAACAGTTGCCCCAAGGCGCTTTATATTGTAAGGCAAGGCCATACAATAATTACGTAAAAACCCCAATGGTCAAAACGACCCCCTGTGAGCAAGCACTTGACGACAGTGGGAAGGAAAATCTCCCTTTTAACAGGAAGAAACCTCCAGCAGAACCAGGCTCAGGGAAGGGCAGTCTTCTGCTGGGACTGGTTGGGGCTGAGGGAGAGAACCAGGAAAAAGACATGCTGTGGAGGGGAGCAGAGATCAATCACTAATGATTAAATGCAGAGTGGTGCATACAGAGCAAAAAGAGAAAGAAACACTCAGTGCATCATGGGAACCCCCCAGCAGTCTAAGTCTATAGCAGCATAACTAAGGGATGGTTCAGAGTCACCTGATCCAGCCCTAACTATAAGCTTTAACAAAAAGGAAAGTTTTAAGTCTAATCTTAAAAGTAGAGAGGGTGTCTGTCTCCCTGATCCGAATTGGGAGCTGGTTCCACAGGAGAGGAGCCTGAAAGCTGAACGCTCTGCCTCCCATTCTACTCTTACAAACCCTAGGAACTACAAGTAAGCCTGCAGTCTGAGAGCGAAGCGCTCTATTGGGGTGATATGGTACTATGAGGTCCCTAAGATAAGAAGGGACCTGATTTTTCAAAACCTTATAAGTAAGAAGAAGAATTTTAAATTCTATTCTAGAATTAACAGGAAGCCAATGAAGAGAGGCCAATATGGGTGAGATATGCTCTCTCCTTCTACTCCCCGTCAGTACTCTAGCTGCGGCATTTTGAATTAACTGAAGGCTTTTCAAGGAACTTTTAGGACAACCTGATAATAATGAATTACAATAGTCCAGCCTAGAGGAAATAAATGCATGAATTAGTTTTTCAGCATCACTCTGAGACAAGACCTTTCTAATTTTAGAGATATTGTGCAAATGCAAAAAAGCAGTCCTACATATTTGTTTAATATGCACATTGAATGACATATCCTGATCAAAAATGACTCCAAGATTTCTCACAGTATTACTAGAGGTAAGGGTAATGCCATCCAGAGTAAGGATCTGGTTAGACACCATGCCTCCAAGACTTGTGGGGCCAAGTACAATAACTTCAGTTTTATCTGAGTTTAAAAGCAGGAAATTAGAGGTCATCCATGTCCTTATGTCTGTAAGACAATCCTGCATTTTAGCTAATTGGTGTGTGTCCTCTGGCTTCATGGATAGATAAAGCTGGGTATCATCTGCGTAACAATGAAAATTTAAGCAATGCTGTCTAATAATACTGCCTAAGGGAAGCATGTGTAAAGTGAATAAAATTGGTCCTAGCACAGAACCTTGTGGAACTCCATAATTAACCTTAGTCTGTGAAGAAGATTCCCCATTTACATGAACAAATTGTAATCTATTAGATAAATATGATTCAAACCACCGCAGCGCAGTGCCTTTAATACCTATGGCATGCTCTAATCTCTGTAATAAAATTTTATGGTCAACAGTATCAAAAGCAGCACTGAGGTCTAACAGAACAAGCACAGAGATGAGTCCACTGTCTGAGGCCATAAGAAGATCATTTGTAACCTTCACTAATGCTGTTTCTGTACTATGATGAATTCTAAAACCTGACTGAAACTCTTCAAATAGACCATTCCTCTGCAGATGATCAGTTAGCTGTTTTACAACTAACCTTTCAAGACTTTTTGAGAGAAAAGGAAGGTTGGAGATTGGCCTATAATTAGCTAAGATAGCTGGGTCAAGTGATGGCTTTTTAAGTAATGGTTTAATTACTGCCACCTTAAAAGCCTGTGGTACATAGCCAACTAATAAAGATTGACTCTTTGTCAGCCTGGCTACAGTGCTGAAAAGAAACCTGGGGTTGTTCTTATTTTCTTCAATTAGTGATGAGTAGTAAGATGTCCTAGCTTTACGGAGGGCTTTTTTTATAGAGCAACAGACTCTTTTTCCAGGCTTTAAGCTGCGAGTTTGTGAGTTATACCACGGAGTCAGGCACTTCTGATTTAAAGCTCTCTTTTTCAGAGGAGCTACAGCATCCAAAGTTGTCTTCCATGAGGATGTAAAACTATTGACGACATACTCTATCTCACTTACAGAGTTTAGGTAGCTACTCTGCACTGTGTTGGTATATGGCATTAGAGAACATAAAGAAGGAATCATATCCTTAAACCTAGTTACAGCACTTTCTGAAAGACTTCTAGTGTAATGAAACTTATTCCCCACTGCTGGGTAGCCCATCAGAGTAAATGTAAATGTTATTAAGAAATGATCAGACAGAAGGGAGTTTTCAGGGAATACTGTTAAGTCTTAAATTTCCATACCATAAGTCAGAACAAGATCTAAGATATGATTAAAGTGGTGGGTGGACTCATTTACATTTTGAGCAAAGCCAGTTGAGTCTAATAATAGATTAAATGCAGTGTTGAGGCTGTCATTCTCAGCATCTGTGTGGATGTTAAAATCGGCCACTATAATTATCTTATCTGAGCTAAGCACTAAGTCAGACAAAAGTTCTGAAAATTCACAGAGAAACTCACAGTAACGACCAGGAGGACGATAGATAACAACAAATAAAACTGGTTTTTGGGACTTCCAATTTGGATGGACAAGACTAAGAGTCAAGCTTTCAAATGAATTAAAGCTCTGTCTGGGTTTTTGATTAATTAATAAGCTGGAATGGAAGATTGCTGCTAATCCTCCGCCTCGGCCCGTGCTACGAGCGTTCTGGCAGTTAGTGTGACTCGGGGGTGTTGACTCATTTAAACTAACATATTCATCCTGCTGTAACCAGGTTTCTGTAAGGCAGAATAAATCAATATGTTGATCAATTATTATATCATTGACTAACAGGGACTTAGAAGAGAGAGACCTAATGTTTAATAGACCACATTTAACTGTTTTAGTCTGTGGTGCAGTTGAAGGTGCTATATTATTTTTTCTTTTTGAATTTTTATGCTTAAATAGATTTTTGCTGGTTATCGGTGGTCTGGGAGCAGGCACCGTCTCTACGGGGATGGGGTAATGAGGGGATGGCAGGGGGAGAGAAGCTGCAGAGAGGTGTGTAAGACTACAACATGTAAAACATCTTGGAACCTACCTGGACCTGGACATCTGTGGGCTAAAGACCCCAAATGGGCTGCTTTTTAGTTTCAATTAAATACTGTTTGTTGCTTTTCTGGTTTTTGTTTTTCTGTTTTCTATTTCTCCTGTTGTTAAGACATTCTTGTACAATCTGTAAAAACCTTGTAACTGTTAGAATGGCCTAAGCAGTGGGTCACCCCTCTGAGTCAGGTCTGCTTGAGGTTTCTTCCTCATTGTCAACACTGTCGCCTGTGTGCTTGCTCAGTTTTGCACATATGATATATGATTTTTTGTTTCTTTCTTTCTGTTTTTTTACATGTTTAAAATTTGTATAGTGAAAACAAAAACACTGAGGAGCAAAAACCTCCCACAACCCAGACATTCAGCCTGTTCTGAGGACTCTCTTAATATCATTTATAGTTTCAAATGTGGAAAATATCCTAATTTTAAAGATTAGTTTGAAAAAAAATCGATAAGGTGACAGTGAACACGCTCGGCCACAGTGGCGTTTCTGCACTGAATTACTCCCCAGGCAAGACCCCCTCCAAGCGCACGTTTACATGTTTTGTGTGCCCAAATCTGGCAGCCACTTCCAAAACTGTGCTGTGCATTTCTGGAATTGGAACAAGACTTTAACATGATGTCTCAGCAAGCTTGCTAATGACTTTTTCATATTGTGGTTTAATTCACAAAAATCCTGGAAATTTGAAAAGTACATCCAACATGATCCAAAGTTCCAGAATTCATGTGGCAACTTCGAGAATCAAATCAAATCAATTTTATTTATATAGCGCCAAATCACAACAAACAGTTGCCCCAAGGCGCTTTATATTGTAAGGCAAAGCCATACAATAATTACGGAAAAACCCTGACGGTCAAAACGACCCTGTCCTTGTAATGCAGGAATTTGACGACAATAGAACATGGTCTGTCTCCATTGACTCCTGTTTTACCTGTTCGATGTGCACGCTCCACCTCCATCTCCCTTTGTAGCTGCAGGTTCTGCTTAAAAATGTCTGTTACTTTTTCCTCTGAATCCATCCAGGACTCACCAGGTGATTCAGGGATGCCTTCGATGACAATGTTATGTCGTCTCGATTGACCTTCTAAGTAATCCAGCTTGTCAAGAATGACTTGCTGACTCTCACACATCAAATCAAATCAATTTTATTTATATAGCGCCAAATCACAACTAACAGTTGCCCCAAGGCGCTTTATATTGTAAGGCAAAAGCCATACAATAATTACAGAAAAACCCCAACTGTCAAAACGACCCCCTATGAGCAAGCACTTGGTGACAGTGGGAAGGAAAAACTCCCTTTTAACAGGAAGAAACCTCCAGCAGAACCAGGCTCAGGGAGGGGCAGTCTTCTGCTGGGACTGGTTGGGGCTAAGGGGAGAGAATCAGGAAAAAGACATGCTGTGGAAGAGAGCAGAGATCAATCACTAATGATTAAATGCAGAGTGGTGCATACAGACCAAAAAGAGAAAGAAACACTCAGTGCATCATGGGAACCCCCCAGCAGTCTAAGTCTATAGCAGCATAACTAAGGGATGGTTCAGGGTCACCTGATCCAGCCCTAACTATAAGCTTTAGCAAAAAGGAAAGTTTTAAGCCTAATCATAAAAGTAGAGAGGGTGTCTGTCCCCCTGATCCGAATTGGGAGCTGGTTCCACAGGAGAGGAGCCTGAAAGCTGAACGCACTGCCTCCTATTCTACTCTTACAAACCCTAGGAACTACAAGTAAGCCTGCAGTCTGAGAGCTAAGTGCTTTATTGGGGTGATATGGTAATATGAGGTCCCTAAGATAAGATGGGACCTGATTATTCAAATACTTATAAGTAAGAAGAAGAATTTTAAATTATATTCTAGAATTAACAGGAAGCCAATGAAGAGAAGCCAATATGGGTGAAATATGCTCTCTCCTTCTAGTCCCTGTCAGTACTCTAGCTGCAGCATTTTGACTTAACTGAAGGCGTTTTAGGGAACTTTTAGGACAACCTGATAATAATGAATTACAATAGTCCAGCCTAGAGGAAATAAATGCATGAATTAGTTTTTCAGCATCACTCTGAGACAAGACCTTTCTAATTTTAGAGATATTGTGCAAATGCAAAAAAGCAGTCCTACATATTTGTTTAATATGCACATTGAATGACATATCCTGATCAAAAATGACTCCAAGATTTCTCACAGTATTACTAGAGGTCAGGGTAATGCCATCCAGAGTAAGGATCTGGTTAGACACCATGTTTCTAAGATTTGTGGGGCCAAGTACAATAACTTCAGTTTTATCTGAGTTTAAAAGCAGGAAATTAGAGGTCATCCATGTCTTTATGTCTGTAAGACAATCCTGCAGTTTAGCTAATTGGTGTGTGTCTTCTGGCTTCATGGATAGATAAAGCTGAGTATCATCTGCGTAACAATGAAAATTTAAGCAATGCTGTCTAATAATACTGCCTAAGGGAAGCATGTATAAAGTGAATAAAATTGGTCCTAGCACAGAACCTTGTGGAACTCCATAATTAACCTTAGTCTGTGAAGAAGATTCCCCATTTACATGAACAAATTGTAATCTATTAGATAAATATGATTCAAACCACTGCAGTGCAGTGCCTTTAATACCTATGGCATGCTCTAATCTCTGTAATAAAATTTTATGGTCAACAGTATCAAAAGCAGCACTGACGTCTAACAGAACAAGCACAGAGATGAGTCCACTGTCTGAGGCCATAAGAAGATCATTTGTAACCTTCACTAATGCTGTTTATGTTTATCTGTTTGTCTATCTAGTGATAAAAATAAAATTATGGATTGTAAAAACATCAGGTTTAAATTTGAGAAAGTAAGTACAAATAAGGTAAAGGGAATTGTTGAAATTGTGTAACCTTCACCTTCACTAATGCTGTTTCTGTACTATGATGAATTCTAAACCCTGACTGAAACTCTTCAAATAGACCATTCCTCTGCAGATGATCAGTTAGCTGTTTTACAGCTACCCTTTCAAGAATTTTTGAGAGAAAAGGAAGGTTGGAGATTGGCCTATAATTAGCAAAGATAGCTGGGTCAAGTGATGGCTTTTTAAGTAATGGTTTAATTACTGCCACCTTAAAAGCCTGTGGTACATAGGCAACTAATAAAGATAGATTGATCATATTTAAGATCGAAGCATTAATTAATGGTAGGGCTTCCTTGAGCAGCCTGGTAGGAATCGGGTCTAATAGACATGTTTATGGTTTGGAGGAAGTAACTAATGAAAATAACTCAGACAGAACAATCGGAGAGAAAGAGTCTAACCAAATACCGACATCACTGAAAGTAGCCAAAGAGAACGATATGTCTTTGGGATGGTTATGAGTAATTTTTTCTCTAATAGTTAAAATTTTATTAGCAAAGAAAGTCATGAAGTCATTACTAGTTAAAGTTAAAAGAATACTTGGCTCAATAGAGCTCTGACTCTTTGTCAGCCTGGCTACAGTGCTGAAAAGAAACCTGGGGTTGTTCTTATTTTCTTCAATTAGTGATGAGTAGTAAGATGTCCTAGCTTTACGGAGGGCTTTTTTTATAGAGCAACAGACTCTTTTTCCAGGCTAAGTGAAGATCTTCTAAATTAGTGAGACGCCATTTCCTCTCCAACTTACGGGTTATCTGCTTTAAGCTGCGAGTTTGTGAGTTATACCACGGAGTCAGGCACTTCTGATTTAAGGCTCTCTTTTTCAGAGGAGCTACAGCATCCAAAGTTGTGCTCAATGAGGATGTAAAACTATTGACGAGATAATCTATCTCACTCACAGAGTTTAGGTAGCTACTCTGCCCTGTGTTGGTATATGGCATTGGAGAACATAAAGAAGGAATCATATCCTTAAACCTAGTTACAAGCGCTTTCTGAAAGACTTCTACTGTAATGAAACTTATTCCCCACTGCTGGTTAGTCCATCAGAGTAAATGTAAATGTTATTAAGAAATGATCAGACAGAAGGGGGTTTTCAGGGAATACTGTTAAGTCTTCAATTTCCATACCATAAGTCAGAACAAGATCTAAGGTATGATTAAAGTGGTGGGTGGACTCATTTACATTTTGAGCAAAGCCAATCAAGACTAACAATAGATTAAATGCAGTGCTGAGGCTGTCATTCTCAGCATCTGTGTGGATGTTAAAATCGCCCACTATAATTATCTGAGCTAAGCACTAAGTCAGACAAAAGGTCTGAAAATTCACAGAGAACCTCACAGTAATGACCAGGAGGATGATAGATAACAACAAATAAAACTGGTTTTTTGGACTTCCAATTTGGATGGACAAGACTAAGAGTCAAGCTTTCAAATGAATTAAAGCTCTGTCTGGGTTTTTGATTAATTAATAAGCCGGAGTGGAAGATTGCTGCTAATCCTCCGCCTCGGCCCGTGCTACGAGCGTTCTGGCAGTTAGTGTGACTCGGGGGTGTTGACTCATTTAAACTAACATATTCATCCTGCTGTAACCAGGTTTCTGTAAGGCAGAATAAATCAATATGTTGATCAATTATTATATCATTTACTAACAGGGACTTAGAAGAGAGAGATCTAATGTTTAATAGACCACATTTAACTGTTTTAGTCTGTGGTGCAGTTGAAGGTGCTATATTATTTTTTCTTTTTGAATGTTTATGCTTAAATAGATTTTTGCTGGTTATTGGTGGTCTGGGAGCAGGCACCGTCTCTACGGGGATGGGGTAATGAGGGAATGGCAGGGGGAGAGAAGCTGCAGAGAGGTGTGTAAGACTACAACTCTGCTTCCTGGTCCCAACCCTGGATAGTCACGGTTTGGAGGATTTAATAAAATTGGCCAGATTTCTAGAAATGAGAGCTGCTCCATCCAAAGTGGGATGGATGCCATCTCTCCTAACAAGACCAGGTTTTCACCAGAAGCTTTGCCAATTATCTATGAAGCCCACCTCATTTTTTGGACACCACTCAGACAGCCAGCAATTCAGGGAGAACATGTGCCTAAACATGTCACTCCCGGTCCGATTGGGGAGGGGCCCAGAGAAAACTACAGAGTCCAACATTGTTTTTGCAAAGTTACACACCGATTCAATGTTAATTTTAGTGACCTCCGATTGGCGTAACCGGGTGTCATTACTGCCGACGTGAATTACAATCTTACCAAATTTACGCTCAGCATTAGCCAGCAGTTTCAAATTTCCTTCAATGTCGCCTGCTCTGGCCCCCGGAAGACAATTGACTATGGTTGCTGGTGTCGCTAACTTCACATTTCTCAAAACAGAGTCGCCAATAACCAGAGTTTGTTCCTCGGCGGGTGTGTCGCCGAGTGGGGAAAAATGGTTAGAAATGTGAACGGGTTGGCGGTGTACATGGGGCTTCTGTTTAGGACTACGCTTCCTCCTCACAGTCACCCAGTCGGCCTGCTTTCCCGGCTGCTCGGGATCCGCTGGAGGGGAACTAACGGCGGCTAAGCTACCTTGGTCCGCACCGACTACAGGGGCCTGGTTAGCTGTAGGATTTTCCAAGGTGCGGAGCCGAGTCTCCAATTCGCCCAGCCTGGCCTCCAAAGCTACGAATAAGCTACACTTATTACAAGTACCATTACTGCTAAAGAAGGCCGAGGAATAACTAAACATTTCATACCCAGAGCAGAAAAGTGCGGGAGAGACAGGAGAAGCCACCATGCTAAACCGGCTAAGAGCTAGTAGCTGCGCTAAGCTAGCGGATTCCTAAAAACACACAAAGTGAATAATGTGTAAATAATTTAGAGGTGATTCAGCAGAGGGAGTGCTTTAGTTAAGGCACGTGAAGATTACACTGTGAAACAAATCGTTATCTAGTTAACTAGATCAATCTAACTGCACAGATTAAACAGCTAACAGATACAGCAAAACACCGCTGTGCTCCGGAACAGGAAGTGATACAATACCGCAGTGAGAGCCAACCACCAGTAGAGGCAATCAAACCGCACAACCGAGAACCGCACAACGGCTTTGCCAAATTTGGAAGCTGTGTGCATAATGATCTGGATACATATCAGAATTGGATCAATTTTAATATTGCGTGTTGCAAAAATAATCAGTTAATTCACTGCCGAAGGTCCTTCTGACAGACTGAGCCTCAAACAATCAAGCAGGATGACAGTAATCTAAAATAATTCAAATTAAAACATACCACTTTAAGTGCAGTTCTCTCCTTGTTTTGCTGGGTTGAGGTCACAGTCTGGTTATGCTGGTCCCAGTCTTCCTGAGAGCTGTGGTACTGCAGATCCATAAACCCAACAGGCAGAACCCGGATCCCCCACTCGATCCTCTTCACCCTGCGGAAGGCGGAGTCCAGCACAGTGCAGCGATAAGTACCTGAAAGAAACCAGATTGATTTTTATCAAACGAGATGCTGTTCAGTGTGTGTGTGTGTGTGTGTGTGTGTGTGTGTTTTAGCTGTTGTTTTCAATTTGAAGAGTGCCACAAAAATATTTCAGTTTGTATAATTTGTCATTCAATTACATTTTTGGTGAATTGTATGATTAGTTACTCACACTGATTTATCTTCAATCTAAGGCACTTCTTCATATTTGTAATGATTACTGAGTTTTAAAGCAACTATTGAAACTGTAGTTTGTCTCATGAAGTCCATTTGTGCAGAGTTGTAGTAGTAAAACACTGAATCAGACCAACTGAATGGTTGTTTTTTTTTGTATAACTGTTAGAAATATATTAATTGTCATTGTAAAGATGTCTTTAATATGTGTGTGTAATTACCTGCATCACTCTCTGTGACTGGATCTAGAATCACCCGGTCCATCATAGGAGCCTTGAGACGAGCAAACAGAGCGTCCTCAGGAGTGATGAGCCCTTTAGCAAAACGCCAAATCACCCTGAAACAAAATGACACATCTTGAAACAAAACATAACATCACACTGAAACAAAACGTCACATCGCCCTGACAGATCTTCATCCAGATCTGGATGGAGCTTCTGAATCATGCTGCACTGGTTGTGGCCCTTGTGGTATCTCATAATGCCGCGTTCACACCGCACGACACGCGACACCACAAATTCGCGTGCCTTGCCTGGTGATGGACGCGCCACCATCACCCGGTGTGTCTCTCTGCTTTCGCTGCGAAAATTTGTCCCAATGAGTCATCAAATAGGAGGAGCTTCCATTCTGCTCGCCAGCTCCGGTTGTCAGTCAAGTCAACACGGCGGACCTTGATCAACGGAACGAGTTGCTGTGCTCTGTTTGTTGTGGAAAGCTGACAAATGTCGCCAGAGGCGCCGTCTCTGGGTTCACAACATCCTCATGAGATGTTCCCAATTCGGGTAGTTTCATTATTTGCTACAGGAGCTGCGTCTGGATGACGGCCGCTTTCAGCGGTACTTCTGCCTCTCCAGGACCCAGTTTGAGGACTTCCTGTCCTGTTCATGCGCACACATGTAAACAATTTTAAAAAAAAAGGCTGTCGCTGCAGTTCTTTGCTCTCCTCTCCAACTCTGTCATAATTGTGTTATGAACCAGTCACCATTTGTTTTATTATTCATCTGTGTAGTTAATAAATAAAATAATCTTCACAGATGATTCGTTCGCGCACAAACGTGAAAAAAAAACTGTCTGCTGCCGCTGCTGCGGTGGTGCTGCTCGCGCTCCCATTATTATGAAATAAGGGACATAAGTCCTGCTCACAGGCTGGTTGCCAGAGACAGGACATGTCCACATATAAACTCCAGACATCTCCACGTCACTACATATCCAGTCCTTGATTGGTCATCGTGGTACGACAAGACGAAAAAGTTCAGATTTTTCAACTTGGGGAGGAGGGCAACGCGACATGATATCATGCCACAAATGCGCCAATTACTCAAAATTGCTTCATTCGCGCCGCTTCATTCGTGTCCATCGTGTCGCATTGTGTGGCTTGAACTTTTGTGTCGCCACAATGCGTCCTTCCATAGGGATTACATGGCAACCCGTCGCCGCTGTCGCCCGCGTGTCGTCGGCATAAGGGAGTACAAAGGCTTTGGTAAAATTTTTGTGCAAAGTTGGTCTTTATTCGTGAAGAGTTGAGTCATGTTTTTTAGTGATCCAGATCTGCCTCAGAGTTTTATCCTTTTATCTGTCTTTTGTGTCCTCACTTTATAACATCACAAAGGTCAGAAGGGATAAAGACTGAACTCTCTGAGTGCCGTTCTAGTTCCAAAACAAATAGCAGTGAAAAGACACTTCTGCATCCTTCCGTTCATCTCCTCTCAGACCTTACCTCCAGGAGAACCTCCCCTTGTCTTCCAAGACCTCTTGCAGACAGTTGAGCTCCACTCTGTCTCCTACAGTCACAGTGAAGGTCTTGAGTCCACACCACCACATCTGTAGACAATTTACCTTACGGACCCGACACTTGTCTGACACCTTTGTTCCAGATATTTTCCACAGCAGAATTCATCATGAGGAGAAACAGAAACATTAAAGTCAATAATAATTATTATTGTCATGAATTATGACCAAATGTAAGAATGAAAAGTGGGAAGAGCTTTGTGTCAGACCTCAAGGTCACTTTGACCTCCTGGTGCTTCTTCCAGGACTTTCTCTCCACCTCTGAGGAAACACAGCGTCTCAGTTTGAAGCCCCACCCCACAGGTGGCGCTACAGGGTGTCCTGCTGACCACAACCTCCACGTCCATGAGCTCTGTCTCCTCCAGGTCAGCTGAGGTCAGACGTTGAAAGAGGAGGAAGAGAAGGAGACCAATGATCACAGGGACACGATGCATTTTGACGTATGATGGATCTGTGGGCACAAAAAGGTGTCATTAATAAACATTTACATTTGAATAATTATTCGTTCCACCGGTGCTGCCTGACCAGCAGGGGAACAATTTAACCAGCTTTATGGTTGCTATGGAAACAACATCAGACATCAGACACTGTGGAACAAAAGGCTCGAGATTTCTTTCTTATTATAAATGTAAATCAGACATGTGCGTTTGTTTTGTAGCACTTAGTATTTTTTTGCTGTTAGCAGAGTTCAACATCGTGTCCATCTCTCAATGCAGTCCATCAGTGGAATCTGTCAAAGTGTCTATGTGGTCGACTACAGGGTGGCCCTGAAAGGACTCCCTTAAATAATAAGACTTTAGATTATTGTTCAATAAAGGTACCTTCACCTTTTCTGGACCACCTTTTTGACTATCCAGTGACTGAAAGACACAAACAAAAGGTTCTTAAAACACTTAATGACATCTTTGGGGAATTGAGGAGCAACTGGGGATGAAGACAACCTTCACATTAGTGTCCAATCTTTGGAGAAGTGCAGTAAAGGACCATCTCAAAATAAAAGTGGAGCCCAAACACACCTCCTGATCCTGTGCAACCAGTGTACATATTAAAATCATGAAAATCCACCAGACTTTCTCTCTCAGTTAAGGTTGGTTCCCATTTACAGCTGGTGGACTCAAACAACATATTAATTAAGTGTCTTGTCCAAGGACAAAGACAGGTACCATGAGCAGGATTCAAACCCCGTCAGTTCCTTATCCACTCCTCCACACTGGTAATCAATAAATCAATCAATTCCAGTTTGATTTATTGCTTAAAAAAAGCAGCCTTTGCCTGGATTAGTGCTGGCTACCACATCAGGTGTAACAACTGATTCAGAGTTTAAAAAATAAATTATAAACAGCAAAAATATTAAAAAGGACATGTGTCTCTATTATGTGAAAAAAGAAAAAAAAAAAAACAATTGTTGAATCCTCTTACCTTTGGGAGTGAGCAGGAGAAAGTTGTCAGTTTAGTTGTTTAAGTTCCGTCTGTTGTGAGCTGATGCTGCCGTTCAAACTTTAAACTCAGAAAAAGTCCAGAAAAATGATTTAATCACTAAATTGTCTACTTTTTGTGAGCGAGCAGGAGAAATTTCTGGCACTGTTGTTGAGCTGCTGGCTGCTGTGAGCTAACACAACGTCTCAACGTCATCAACAGCCGTCACCATAGCAACACCACAGCGGTAGTAAACATTTAAAGACCCAATCGTGATGACATCACGTGATGACGTCACGCGCCGGGCGGGGCCACACCGGTAGGTAGATAACTCTTCTGCAGCCACTGATTATGTGCACTCGGTGATCCATCACATGCTGACAGATCAATTAAAAATATGAACAGATTTAAAATGTAAAACCATGAGGTGTATCTCATGCAGCCAGTGGAGTACTGTGATTCCACATGGATTTTGAGTCAATTGATCACATGACCTGGAAGCTATTGAGTTAAAATTCTAATATTTAAATATAAAAATTAATAAAAAAAAATATGAACAGGTTTAAAATGAAAAACCAAGAGGTGTATCTCATGCAGCCAGTGGAGTACTGTGATTCCACATGGATTTTGAGTCAATTGATCACGACCTGGAAGCTATTGAGCTAAAATGCTAATATTTACAGATAAATATTAATAAATAATATGAACAGACTTAAAATGTAAAAACATGAGGTGTATCTCATGCAGCCAGTGGAGTACTGTGATTCCACATGGATTTTGAGTCGATTGATAACATGACCTGGAAACTATTGAGCTAAAATTCTAATATTTACATATAAAAAAATATAAAAATATGCTATTGAGCTAAAATGCTAACATTTACATATAAAAATTCATTAAAAATATGAATAGATTTAACATGTAAAAACAAGAGGCATATCTCATGCAGCCAGTGGAGCACAAAGATTTCACACTGACTTTGAGTCTACTGATCACATGACCTGGAAGCTATTGAGCTAAAATGCTAATATTTACATATAAAAATTAACAAAAAATATGAACAGGTTTGAAATGTAAAAACAAGAGGTGTATCTCATGCAGCCAGTGGAGCACAATGATTCCACACTGATTTTGAGTCAATTGATCACATGACCTGGAAGCTATTGTGCTAAAATGCTAATATTTACATCTAAAAATTAATTAAAAAATATGAACGAATTTAAAATGTAAAAACATGAGGTGTATCTCATGCAGCCAGTGGAGTACTGTGATTCCACATGGATTTTGAGTCAATTGATCACATGACCTGGAAGCTATTGTGCTAAAACGCTAATATTTACATATAAAAATGTATTAAAAATATGAACAGAATTAAAATGTAAAAACAAGAGGTGTATCTCATGCAGCCAGTGGAGTACTGTGATTCCACATGGATTTTGAGTCAATTGATCACATGACCTGGAAACTATTGAGCTAAAATTCTAATATTTACATATAAAAATTAATTAAAATATGCTATTGAGCTAAAATGTAAAGGTAATAGCCCATCCATCCATCCATCCATCCATTTTCTTCCGCTTATCCTTCGTCGGGTCAGGGGGCAGCAGCTTAAGCAAAGCCGCCCAGACCTCCCGATCCACACACACCTCCCCCAGCTCCTCCGGGAGAACCCTGAGGCGTTCCCAAGCCAGCTGAGAGACGTCGTCCCTCCAGCGTGATCTGGGTCTTCCCCGGGGCCTCCTCCCTATGGGATGTGCCCGGAACACCTCTCCAGCGAGGCGTCCAGGGGGCATCCAGAAAAGATGCCCAAGCGACCTCAGCTGGCTCCTTTTCACGTAGAGGAGCAGCGGCTCGACTCCGAGCTCCTCCCGAGTGACAGAGCTCCTCACACTATCTCTAAGGGAGCGCCCAGCCACCCTGCGGAGGAAACTCATCTCGGCCGCTTGTATTCGCAATCTTGTTCTTTCGGTCATGAGCCAAATCTCATGACCATAGGTGAGGGTCGGAACGTAGATTGATCGGTAAATCGAGAGCTTTGCCCACCTGCTCAGCTCTCTCTTCACCATGACGGTCCGATACAGTGACCGCATCACTGCAGACGCTGCACCGATCCATCTATCGATCTCACGCTCCCTCCGTCCCTCACTCGTGAACAAGACCCCGAGATACTTAAACTCTTCCACCTGAGGCAAGGACACCCCTCCGACCTGAAGAGGGCAAGGCACCTTTTTCCTGTCGAGAACCATGGCCTCGGATTTGGAGGTGCTGATCTTCATCCCGAACGCTTCACACTCGGCTGCAAACCGCCCCATTGCACGCTGAAGGTCCTGGTTTGATGAAGCCAACAGGACCACATTGTCTGCAAACAGCAGAGATGAGATTCTGTGGTTCCCAAACCGGACCCCCTCTACACCCTGGCTGCACCTAGAAATTCTGTCCATAAAGGTAATGAACAGAACCGGTGACAAAGGGCAGCCCTGGGTGGAGGCCAACGTGCACTAGAAACAGGTTTGTCTAACTACCGGCAATGCGAACCAAGCTCCTGCTGCGGTCGCACAGGGACCGGATAGCCCTTAGCAAAGGACCCTGGACCCCGTACTCCCGGAGCACCCCCACAGGGTGCCACAGGTGTGTCCCTCGAGGGACATGGTCAAATGCCTTCTCCAGATACAAAGCACATGTGGACTGGATGGGCAAACTCTTATGAACCCTCGAGCTCCCAATGGAGGGTGTAGAGCTGGTCCAGTGTGCCGCGACCAGGACGAAAACCACACTGCTCCTCCTGAATCCGAGGTTCGACTATCGGTCGGATTCTCCTCTCCAGCACCCCAGAATAGACCTTATCGGGTTGGCTGAGGAGTGTGATTCCCCTGTAGTTGGAACACACTCTCCGGTCCCCCTTCTTAAACAGAGGGACCACCTCCCCGGTCTGCCAATCCAGGGCTACTGTCCCTGACCGCCATGCGATGTTGCAGAGACGTGTTAACCAGGACATTCCCACAACATCCAGAGACTTAAGGTACTCAGGACGGATTTCGTCCACCCCAGGAGCCTTGCCATCAAGGAGCTTTCTGACCACCTCGGTGATTTCGGCCTGGGTGACGGACGAGTCCGCCTCTGAGTCCCCCGTCTCTGCTTCCTCTTCGGAAGATGTGACTATGGGATTGAGGAGATCCTCGAAGTATTCCTTCCACTGCCCAACAACATCCCCAGTCAGGGTCAACAGCACCCCACCCGCACTATAGACAGTGTAGGCGGAGAGCTGCTTCTGCCTCCTGAGGCATCGGACGGTTTGCCAGAATTTCTTCGAGGCTGACTGATAATCCTCTTCCATGGCCTTTCCGAACTCCTCCAAGACCTGAGTTTTTGCCTCTGTGACCGCAAAGGCTGCAGCACGCTTGGCCTACCGGTACCTGTCAGCTGTCTCCGGGGTCCCACCTGCCAACAAAGACAAGTAGGACTCCTTCTTCAGCTTGACGGCATCCCTTACTTCCGGCGTCCACCACTGGGTTCGGGGATTGCCACCGCAAACCCGGTTTAATAGCCTTTAACTTAAATTTATATTCAATTTTATTTATTTAGGTTGTGTGAGAGCTGGCAAGCTGTCTCAGTCATGTTGTTTGTATATTATTTGCTGTTTTATTATTGTCATTCTTCTGTGCCTTTTTCGCTTGCTATCTCCTCTTACATTTTTTATGTAACTAAAACCTTGATATGTGCTATTTGTTTTCTTATTCATTTATTACATAAATTTTATGATGTTATTTTTTAGTCGTGTTTACAATGTAAGTGAAAGGGAGGAAATGTCATGCATACTAAACATACTGTATTTACATACATACATACATCTACATAGTAAGTACAGTGCATCAATACAGTGCACATGTAAAGCACCTACCGTAAATACGTGAAGTACATCCATACAGTATTTTGTTCGCACATAGTGTTATATGGACATCCTGTTTACTGTTGCCAAGGTGTTCACCAACTCAGACAGTTATATGCAGGGGCGGATCTACTGGGGTGGCAACTGCCACCCTAAAAATAGCTCTTGCCACCCCAGTTGCCACCCCAATCAGAAGTGGGTGACATTTTTTTCAAAAAAGGGATCTCGCGAATGACTTTAAGCAGCGAAAACTGTGCTCTCTGAGCGCCCTTGAACGCAGCACAAGCTGCTCCCTGCCCCCCCACCTGTTGTGATGCTGAACTTTCCCTAAAAGACACAATGACACGCCAGCACACACAGCTGCCAGGAAAACTTTGCGGAGAAAGAATTATAAAATTGTTACTTTTACCAAGTACTGTATAAATTAATAAACAATGAGGAGTAAGTTTTCAGCGGTATTTTTATTAGGGCGGAACCTCTTGTTTCCATAGTCGCTTCAGGTGAACTGAAAACAAGGACGGACGTCAACACTGGTCACATCAGCCGGTAAAACTTTCTTTGTAGCTAGACTTAAGCTTTACTCGTGTCTCTCATAGATATTAGGGATGTTTCGTCCAACCTTAAAGTCGTGTTATGTTAACAAAAGTCCGTGCACGCGTGCGGCAATGTACGCTTTTTAGGTTTCACTTTCATTTCATAACGCGACAGTGGAGCACTTTTTTATTGCTGAGGGGAGAAAACACTTTGTTGTGGATTTAGAGGAACACTGGAAACAAGAGAAGAGGGTGTGAGGAGAGGACAGAAGGGTGGACAGAGGACAGAGGGATGGATAGAGGACAGAAGGATGGACAGAGGACAGAGGGATGGACAGAAGACAGAGGACAGAGGGATGGATAGAGGACAGAGGGATGGATAGAGGACAGAAGGATGGACAGAAGACAGAGGACAGAGGGATGGATAGAGGACAGAAGGATGGACAGAGGACAGAGGGATGGACAGAGGACAGAAGGATGGACAGAGGACAGAAGGATGAGCAGAGGACAAGCGCTGATACACACACCCTTGAGGTGTGTTTCTGTGAGTCTTCAGCTCATGAAGTAAGAATGAAGTAAAGTCACATGTCCCAAATTTATACAGTTTGGTGAAGAAAACAAAGTCATATGTCACACATTAATACAGTCTGATGAATAAAACAATGTCAATTGTCACACATTAATAAAGTTTGGTGAATAAACCAATGTCAAAGGTCACACATTAATAATGTTTGGTGAATAAACCAATGTCAAAGGTCACACATTAATAAAGTTTGGTGAATAAAACAATGTCACATGTCACATATTAATACAGTTGGTGAATAAAGTAAAGTCAAAGGTCACACATTAATACAGTTTGGTGAATAAAGTAAAGTCACATGTCACATATTAATACAGTCTGATGAATGAAACAATGTCAAAGGTCACACATTAAAACAGTTTGGTGAATAAAACAAAGTCAAAGGTCACACATTAATACAGTTTGGTGAATAAAACAAAGTCACATGTCACACATTAATACAGTTTGGTGAATAAAGTAAAGTCACATGTCACCCATTAACACAGTCTGATGAATAAAACAATGTCAAAGGTCACACATTAATACAGTTTGGTGAATAAAGTAAAGTCACATGTCACATATTAACACCGTCTGGTGAATAAAACAAAGTCAAAGGTCACACATTAATACAGTTTGGTGAATAAAGTAAAGTCACATGTCACATATTAATACAGTCTGATGAATGAAACAATGTCAAAGGTCACACATTAATACAGTTTGGTGAATAAAACAATGTCAAAGGTTACATATTAATACAGTTTAGTGAATAAAGTCAATGGTCACACATTAATAAAGCTTGGTGAATAAACCAGTGTCAAAGGCAGTGGTGTCAAAAGTACAAACATTTGTTACTTAAGTAGAAGTATAGATACTGCAGTTTAAAAACACTCTGGTAAAAGTTGAAGTATCAACTTGACCTCTTTACTCGAGTAAAAGTGAAAAAGTATGTACTCCAAAACCTACTTAAAGTATAAAAGTATAAAGTAACCTTTAAAAAAAAAAGGTAGATGCCACTATATAAATTGAAAGCTTAATTTAAAAACTGATTTGTTCTACATGTGGCCCAAGACCCAAAACCCAAAATTACCCCCCAACACCACCTGCACGAAAATGTTTCAATTCTAGGAGCTCTAAAATGCAATCTGGGACTATTCCAGACAATAAACTGCAGTGAGTGCAGCATCCATTTAGTGAAGGAAAAAAAAAAAAAGAACTTTCCTTATTCAGATTCATTCCAGTAGTATTCTGCTCTTACAAGGATGCAGCAGTTTTCTAGTTTGGCAGATAGTTCTGGAGGAAATCACTGAAGAAATTAACACATTGAACATATGGTTTGACCGAAACAAATTGTCATTAAATAAGACAGGGATGAAGTGGAGGTGTAAGAGTCACTAGGTGTTCACAGGAAACATTTATTTATGTATGTATGTTCATTGATAGTTGCTTTTATATTTTCTGTTGTGTTTCTATTCAGGTTCTTTTTGCCTCTTTCTCTAAAATTGTATATAATAATCATTAGCTTATTAATATATAAACAAAAATAAATTTAAGAAATATTACATTTTCAAAACAAATGCACCCGAACGTGATGAGAGCTGCTTAATGCTAACTTTTAACATTGAAAATGCCATAGACATGCTAACGCGTTAGCGTCGCTCCCGTTTTTAAGTTATAAAATACATCTATCAACTGTTTCAGAAGACCATAACACGTCGGTTTAACATAGAAAAGGTAAATAATACTCACAGAAGTATGCTCTTTAGGGTTTTAGCGGGGGAAAATTAAGCGAAAGAAAGAAAGAATAAACGAAGCAATAGGTCGAAGCATTGCTTCAATCTGCGAACCACTGCTTGGATTGGTTCACAGCAAAGCCGTGCTGCAGAAAAGTTGATTACAGGCGCACATGACGTGAAATATATATATAAACATTAAACTGAAGCCAAGAGTAACAAGGCTGTTTGTTTTAAAAATGTAAGGAATAGAAAGTACAGATACTTGTGTGAAAATGTAATGAGTAGAAGTCAGAAGTAGGCAGAAAAATAAGTAAAGGAGTAAAGTATAGATACCTAAAAAGTGTACTTAAGTACAGTAACGAAGTATTTGTACTTCGTTACTTGACACCTCTGGTCAAAGGTCATACATTAATAAAGTCACATGTCACATATTAATAGAGTCTGATGAATAAAACAATGTCAAAGGTCACATATTAATAGAGTCTGATGAATAAAACATTGTCAAAGGTCACACATTAATACAGTTTGATGAATAAAGTAAAGTCACATGTCACACATTAATACAGTCTGATGAATAAAACAATCTCAGAGGTCACACATTAATACAGTTTGGTGAATAATGTAAAGTCACATGTCACATATTAATACAGTCTGATGAATAAAACAATCTCAGAGGTCAAACATTAATACAGTTTGGTGAATAAACCAAAGTCACATGTCACACAATACAGTTTGGTGAATTAAACAATGTAAAAGGTCACAAATTAATACAGTTTGACGAAGAAAGCAATGTAGAAGGTCACACATTAATACAGATTGGTGAATAAAACAATGTCAAAGGTCACACATTAATACAGTTTGGTGAATAAAGTAAAGTCACATGTCACACATGAATACAGTTTGACGAAGAAAGCAATCTAGAAGGTCACACATTAATACAGTTTGGTGAATAAAACAATGTCAAAGGTCACACATTAATACAGTTTGGTGAATAAAACAATGTCAAAGGTCACAAATTAATACAGTTTGGTGAATAAAGTATAGTCACATGTCACACATGAATACAGTTTGGTGAATAAAGTATAGTCACATGTCACACATGAATACAGTTTGGTGAGTAAAACAATGTCAAAGGTCACACAGTAATACAGTTTGGTGAATAAAACAATGTCAAAGGTCAATCAATCAATCAACTTTTTTCTTATATAGCGCCAAATCACAACAAACAGTTGCCCCAAGGCGCTCCATATTGCAAGGCAAGGCCATACAATAACCATGAAAAACCCCAACGGTCAAAACGACCCCCTATGAGCAAGCACTTGGCCACAGTGGGAAGGAAAAACTCCCTTTTAACAGGAAGAAACCTCCAGCAGAACCAGGCTCAGGGAGGGGCAGTCTTCTGCTGAGACTGGTTGGGGCTGAGGGAAAGAGACATGCCGAGAAGGGGGGCAGAGATCGATCACTAATGATTAAATGCAGAGTGATGCATACGGAGCAAAAAAAGAAAGAAACAGTGCATCATGGGAACCCCCCCACAGTCTACGTCTAAAGCAACATAACCAAGGGATGGTCCAGGGTCACCCGATCCAGCCCTAACTATAAGCCTTAGCGAAAAGGAAAGTTTTAAGCCTAATCTTAAAAGTAGAGAGGGTATCTGTCTCCCTGATCTGAATTGGGAGCTGGTTCCACAGGAGAGGAGCCTGAAAGCTGAAGGCTCTGCCTCCCATTCTACTCTTACAAACCCTAGGAACTACAAGTAAGCCCGCAGTCTGAGAGCGAAGCGCTCTAATGGGGTAATATGGTACTACGAGGTCCCTAAGATAAGATGGGACCTGATTATTCAAAACCTTATAAGTAAGAAGAAGAATTTTAAATTCTATTCTAGAATTAACAGGAAGCCAATGAAGAGAGGCCAACACGGGTGAGATATGCTCTCTCCTGCTAGTCCCCGTCAGTACTCTAGCTGCAGCATTCTGAACCAACTGAAGGCTTTTTAGGGAACTTTTAGGACAAGCTGATAATAATGAATTACAATAGTCCAGCCTAGAGGAAATAAATGCATGAATTAGTTTTTCAGCATCACTCTGAGACAAGACCTTTCTGATTTTAGAGATATTGCGTAAATGAAAAAAGGCAGTCCTACATATTTGTTTAATATGCGCTTTGAATGACATATCCTGATCAAAAATAACTCCAAGATTTCTCACAGTATTACCAGAGATCAGGGAAATGCCATCCAGAGTAACGATCTGGTTAGACACCATGCTTCCAAGATTTGTGGGGCCAAGTACAATAACTTCAGTTTTATCTGAGTTTAAAAGCAGGAAATTAGAGGTCATCCATGTCTTTATGTCTGTAAGACAATCCTGCAGTTTAGCTAATTGGTGTGTATCCTCTGGCTTCATGGATAGATAAAGCTGGGTATCATCTGCGTAACAATGAAAATTTAAGCAATACCGTCTAATAATACTGCCCAAGGGAAGCATGTATAAAGTGAATAAAATTGGTCCTAGCACAGAACCTTGTGGAACTCCATAATTAACTTTAGTCTGTGAAGAAGATTCCCCATTTACATGAACAAACTGTAATCTATTAGACAAATATGATTCAAACCACCGCAGCGCAGTGCCTTTAATACCTATGACATGCTCTAATCTCTGTAATAAAATTTTATGGTCAACAGTATCAAAAGCAGCACTGAGGTCCAACAGAACAAGCACAGAGATAAGTCCACTGTCAGAAGCCATAAGAAGATCATTTGTAACCTTCACTAATGCTGTTTCTGTACTATGATGAATTCTAAAACCTGACTGAAACTCTTCAAATAGACCATTCCTCTGCAGGTGATCAGTTAGCTGTTTTACAACTACCCTCTCAAGAATCTTTGAGAGAAAAGGAAGGTTGGAGATTGGCCTATAATTAGCTAAGATAGCTGGGTCAAGTGATGGCTTTTTAAGTAATGGTTTAATTACTGCCACCTTAAAGGCCTGTGGTACATAACCAACTAACAAAGATAGATTGATCATATTTAAGATTGAAGCATTAAATAATGGTAGGACTTCCTTGAGCAGCCTGGCAGGAATGGGGTCTAATAAGGATGTTGATGGTTTGGATGAAGTAACTAATGAAAAGGTCACACATTAATACAGTTTGGTGAATTAAACAATGTCAAAGGTGACAAATTAATACAGTTTGGTGAATTAAACAATGTCAAAGGTGACAAATTAATACAGTTTGGTGAATTAAACAATGTCAAAGGTCACAAATTAATACAGTTTGACGA
This sequence comes from Thalassophryne amazonica, assembly GCF_902500255.1. Classification (NCBI taxonomy): domain Eukaryota; kingdom Metazoa; phylum Chordata; class Actinopteri; order Batrachoidiformes; family Batrachoididae; genus Thalassophryne; species Thalassophryne amazonica. Next base: position 63,730 of record NW_022986253.1, on the reverse strand, counting down.
AGAAAGCAATGTAGAAGGTCACACATTAATACAGATTGGTGAATAAAGTAAAGTCACATGTCACACATTAATACAGTCTGATGAAGAAAGCAATGTCAAATGTCACACATTAATACAGTTTGGTGAATAAAGTAAAGTCACATGTCACACATGAATACAGTTTGACGAAGAAAGCAATCTAGAAGGTCACACATTAATACAGTTTGGTGAATAAAGTAAAGTCACATGTCACACATTAATACAGTCTGATGAAGAAAGCAATGTCAAAGGTCACACATTAATACAGTTTGGTGAATAAAGTAAGGTCACATGTCACACATGAATACAGTCTGATGAAGAAATCAATGTCAAAGGTCACACATTGATACAGTTTGGTGAATAAAGTAAAGTCACATGTCACACATGAATACAGTCTGATGAAGAAAGCAATGTCAAAGGTCACACATTAATACAGCTTGGTAAATTAAACAATGTCAAAGGTCACAAATTAATACAGTTTGGTGAATAAACAATGTCAAAGGTCACACATGAATACAGTCTGATGAAGAAAGCAATGTCAAAGGTCACACATTAATACAGTTTGGTGAATAAAGTAAGGTCACATGTCACACATGAATACAGTCTGATGAAGACAGCAATGTCAAAGGTCACACATTAATACAGCTTGGTGAATTAAACAATGTCAAAGGTCACAAATTAATACAGTTTGGTGAATAAAGTATAGTCACATGTCACACATGAATACAGTTTGATGAAAAAAGCAATGTCATGGGTCACACATTAATACAGTTTGGTGAATTAAACAATGTCAAAGGTGACAAATTAATACAGTTTGGTGAATAACGTAAAGTCACAGGTCACACATGAATACAGTTTGACGAACAAAGCAATGTCAAAGGTCACACATTAATACAGTTTGGTGAATAAAACAATGTCAAAGATCACACATGAATACAGTCTGATGAAGAAATCAATGTCAAAGGTCACACATTAATACAGTTTGGTGAATAAAGTAAAGTCATATGTCACACATGAATACAGTCTGATGAAGACAGCAATGTCAAAGGTCACACAATACAGTTTGGTGAATAAAACAATGTCAAAGGTCACACATTAATACAGACTGGTGAATAAAGTATAGTCATATGTCACACATGAATACAGTCTGATGAAGACAGCAATGTCAAAGGTCACACATTAATACAGTTTGGTGAATAAAACAATGTCAAATGTCACAAATTAATACAGTTTGGTGAATAAAGTATAGTCACATGTCACACATGAATACAGTTTGATGAAGAAAGCAATGTCATGGGTCACACATTAATATAGTTTGGTGAATTAAACAATGTCAAAGGACACACATTAATACAGTTTGGTGAATTAAACAATGTCAAAGGTCACAATTAATACAGTTTGGTGAATTAAACAATGTCAAAGGTCACAAATTAATACAGTTTGACAAAGAAAGCAATGTAGAAGGTCACACATTAATACAGATTGGTGAATAAAGTAAAGTCACATGTCACACATGAATACAGTCTGATGAAGAAAAGCAAAGGTCAAAGATCACACATTAATACAGTTTAGTGAATAAAGTAAAGTCACATGTCACACATGAATACAGTCTGATGAATAAAGCAATGTCAAAGGTCACAAATTAATACAGTTTGGTGAATTAAACAATGTCAAAGGACACACATTAATACAGTTTGGTGAATTAAACAATGTCAAAGGTGACAAATTAATACAGTTTGGTGAATTAAACAATGTCAAAGGTCACAAATTAATACAGTTTGACAAAGAAAGCAATGTAGAAGGTCACACATTAATACAGATTGGTGAATAAAGTAAAGTCACATGTCACACATGAATACAGTCTGATGAAGAAAGCAATGTCAAACATCACACATTAATACAGTTTAGTGAATAAAGTAAAGTCACATGTCACACATGAATACAGTCTGATGAATAAAGCAATGTCAAAGGTCACACATTAAAACAGTGTGGTGAATAAAGTAAAGTCACATGTCACACATTAATACAGTCTGATGAAGAAAGCAATGTCAAAGGTCACACATTAAAACAGTGTGGTGAATAAAGTAAAGTCACGTGTCACACATTAATACAGTCTGATGAATAAAACAATGTCAAATGTCACACATTAATACAGTTTGGTGAATAAAGTATAGTCA
>NW_022986253.1:0-61459 GCF_902500255.1 Thalassophryne amazonica | reverse complement strand
AATGTCAAAGGTCACACATTAATACAGTTTGATGAAGAAAGCAATGTCAAAGGTCTCAAATTAATACAGTTTGGTGAATAAAACAATGAGAAAGGTTACACATTAATACAGTTTGATGAAGAAAACAATGTCAAAGGTCACACATTAATACAGTTTGATGAATAAAACAATGACAAAGGTTACACATTAATACAGTTTGATGAAGAAAGCAATGTCAAAGATCACACATTAATACAGTTTGGTGAATAAAACAATGTCAAAGGTCACACATTAATACAGTTTGGTGAATAAAACAATGTCAAAGGTTACACATTAATACAGTTTAGTGAATTAAACAATGTCAAAGGTCACACATTAATACAGTTTGGTGAATTAAACATTGTAAAAGGTCACAAATTAATACAGTTTGGTGAATAAAGTAAAGTCACATCTCACACATTAATACAGTTTGGTGAATAAAACAATGTCAAAGATCACACATTAATACAGTTTGGTCAATTAAACAATGTCAAAGGTCACACATTAATACAGTTTGGTGAATAAAGTAAAGTCACATGTCACCCATGAATACAGTCTGATGAAGAAAGCAATGTCAATGGTCACACATGAATACAGTTTGGTGAAGAAAGCAATGTCAAAGGTCACATATTATTACAGTTTGGTGAATAAAGTAAAGTCACATGTCACACATGAATATAGTCTGATGAAGAAAGCAATGTCAAAGGTCACACATTAATACAGTTTGGTGAATAAAGTAAACTCACATGTCACACATGAATACAGTTTGGTGAATAAAACAATGTCAAAGGTCAAACATTAATACAGTTTGGTGAATAAAGTAAACTCACATGTCACACATGAATACAGTCTGATGAAGAAAGCAATGTCAAAGTCACACATTAATACAGTTTGGTGAATAAAACAATGTCAAAGGTAACACATTTATACAATTTGGTGAATAAAGCAGTCACATGTCACACATGAATACAGTCTGATGAAGAAAGCAATGTCAAAGGTCACACATTAATACAGTTTGGTGAATAAAGTAAAGTCACATGTCACACATGAATACAGTCTGATGAAGAAAGCAATGTCAAAGGTAACACATTAATACAGTTTGGTGAATAAAGTAAAGTCACATGTCACACATGAATACAGTCTGATTGAAGAAAGCAATGTCAAAGGTAACACATTATTACAGTTTGGTGAATAAAGTAAAGTCACTTGTCACACATTAATACAGTTTGGTGAATAAATCAATGTCAAATTCACACATTAATACAGTTAGGTGAATAAAGTAAAGTCACTTATCACACATGAATACAGTCTGATGAAGAAAGCAATGTCAAAGGTCACATTAATACAGTTTGGTGAATAAGTAAAGTCACATGTCACACATGAATATAGTCTGATGAAGAAAGCAATGTCAAAGGTCACACATTAATACAGTTTGGTGAATAAAGTAAACTCACATGTCACACATGAATACAGTTTGGTGAAGAAAGCAATGTCAAAGGTCACACATTATTACAGTTTGGTGAATAAAACAATGTCAAAGGTCACACATTAATACAGTTTGATGAAGAAAGCAATGTCAAAGATCACACATTAATACAGTTTGATGAATAAAACAATGACAAAGGTTACACATTAATACAGTTTGATGAAGAAAACAATGTCAAAGGTCACACATTAATACAGTTTGGTGAATAAAACAATGACAAAGGTTACACATTAATACAGTTTGATGAAGAAAACAATGTCAAAGGTCACACATTAATACAGTTTGATGAAGAAAGCAATGTCAAAGATCACACATTAATACAGTTTGGTGAACAAAACAATGTCAAAGGTCACACATTAATACAGTTTGGTGAATAAACAATGTCAAAGGTTACACATTAATACAGTTTAGTGAAATAAACAATGTCAAAGGTCACACATTAATACAGTTTGGTGAATTAAACAATGTAAAAGGTCACATATTAATACAGTTTGGTGAATAAAGTAAAGTCACATGTCACACATTAATACAGTTTGGTGAATAAAACAATGTCAAAGATCACACATTAATACAGTTTGGTCAATTAAACAATGTCAAAGGTCACACATTAATACAGTTTGGTCAATTAAACAATGTCAAAGGTCACACATTAATACAGTTTGATGAAGAAAACAATGTCAAAGGTCACACATTAATACAGTTTGATGAATAAAACAATGACAAAGGTTACACATTAATACAGTTTAGTGAATTAAACAATGTCAAAGGTCACACATTAATACAGGTTGGTCAATTAACAATGTCAAAGGTCACACATTAATACAGTTTGGTCAATTAAAACAATGTCAAAGGTCACACATTAATACAGTTTGATGAATAAAACAATGACAAAGGTTACACATTAATACAGTTTGGTGAATAAATCAATGTCAAATTCACACATTAATACAGTTAGGTGAATAAAGTAAAGTCACTTATCACACATGAATACAGTCTGATGAAGAAAGCAATGTCAAAGGTCACATTAATACAGTTTGGTGAATAAAGTAAAGTCACATGTCACACATGAATATAGTCTGATGAAGAAAGCAATGTCAAAGGTCACACATTAATACAGTTTGGTGAATAAAGTAAACTCACATGTCACACATGAATACAGTTTGGTGAAGAAAGCAATGTCAAAGGTCACACATTATTACAGTTTGGTGAATAAAACAATGTCAAAGGTCACACATTAATACAGTTTGATGAAGAAAGCAATGTCAAAGATCACACATTAATACAGTTTGATGAATAAAACAATGACAAAGGTTACACATTAATACAGTTTGATGAAGAAAACAATGTCAAAGGTCACACATTAATACAGTTTGGTGAATAAAACAATGACAAAGGTTACACATTAATACAGTTTGATGAAGAAAACAATGTCAAAGGTCACACATTAATACAGTTTGATGAAGATAGCAATGTCAAAGATCACACATTAATACAGTTTGGTGAACAAAACAATGTCAAAGGTCACACATTAATACAGTTTGGTGAATAAAACAATGTCAAAGGTTACACATTAATACAGTTTAGTGAAATAAACAATGTCAAAGGTCACACATTAATACAGTTTGGTGAATTAAACAATGTAAAAGGTCACACATTAATACAGTTTGGTGAATAAAGTAAAGTCACATGTCACACATGAATACAGTCTGATGAAGAAAGCAATGTCAAAGGTCACATTAATACAGTTTGGTGAATAAAGTAAAGTCACATGTCACACATGAATATAGTCTGATGAAGAAAGCAATGTCAAAGGTCACACATTAATACAGTTTGGTGAATAAAGTAAACTCACATGTCACACATGAATACAGTTTGGTGAAGAAAGCAATGTCAAAGGTCACACATTATTACAGTTTGGTGAATAAACAATGTCAAAGGTCACACATTAATACAGTTTGATGAAGAAAGCAATGTCAAAGATCACACATTAATACAGTTTGATGAATAAAACAATGACAAAGGTTACACATTAATACAGTTTGATGAAGAAAACAATGTCAAAGGTCACACATTAATACAGTTTGGTGAATAAAACAATGACAAAGGTTACACATTAATACAGTTTGATGAAGAAAACAATGTCAAAGGTCACACATTAATACAGTTTGATGAAGATAGCAATGTCAAAGATCACACATTAATACAGTTTGGTGAACAAAACAATGTCAAAGGTCACACATTAATACAGTTTGGTGAATAAAACAATGTCAAAGGTTACACATTAATACAGTTTAGTGAAAAAAACAATGTCAAAGGTCACACATTAATACAGTTTGGTGAATTAAACAATGTAAAAGGTCACATATTAATACAGTTTGGTGAATAAAGAAAGTCACATGTCACACATTAATACAGTTTGGTGAATAAAACAATGTCAAATATCACACATTAATACAGTTTGGTCAATTAAACAATGTCAAAGGTCACACATTAATACAGTTTGGTCAATTAAACAATGTCAAAGGTCACACATTAATACAGTTTGATGAAGAAAACAATGTCAAAGGTCACACATTAATACAGTTTGATGAATAAAACAATGACAAAGGTTACACATTAATACAGTTTAGTGAATTAAACAATGTCAAAGGTCACACATTAATACAGTTTGGTCAATTAAACAATGTCAAAGGTCACACATTAATACAGTTTGGTCAATTAAACAATGTCAAAGGTCACACATTAATACAGTTTGATGAATAAAACAATGACAAAGGTTACACATTAATACAGTTTGATGAATAAAGCAATGTCAAAGATCACACATTAATACAGTTTGGTCAATTAAACAATGTCAAAGGTCACACATTAATACAGTTTGATGAAGAAAACAATGTCAAAGGTCACACATTAATACAGTTTGGTGAATAAAACAATGTCAAAGGTCACACATTAATACAGTTTGGTGAATAAAACAATGTCAAAGGTTACACATTAATACAGGTTAGTGAATTAAACAATGTCAAAGGTCACAAATTAATACAGTTTGGTGAATAAAGTAAAGTCACATGTCACACATTAATACAGTTTGGTGAATAAAACAATGTCAAAGATCACACATTAATACAGTTTGGTGAATTAAACAATGTCAAAGGTCACACATTAATACAGTTTGGTGAATTAAACAATGTCAAAGGTCACACATTAATACAGTTTGGTGAATTAAACAATGTCAAAGGTCACAAATGAGTACAGTTTGGTGAATAAAGTCACATGTCACACATTAATACAGTTTGATACAGAAAACAATGTCAAAGGTTACACATTAATACAGTTTGATGAAGAAAACAATGTCAAAGGTCACACATTAATACAGTTTGATGAAGAAAACAATGTCAAAGGTCACACATTAATACAGTTTGATGAAGAAAACAATGTCAAAGGTCACACATTAATACAGTTTGGTGAATAAAACAATGTCAAAGGTCACACATTAATACAGTTTGGTGAATTAAACAATGTCAAAGGTCACACATTAATACAGTTTGATGAAGAAAGCAATGTCAAAGGTCACACATTAATACAGTTTGGTGAATAAAACAATGTCCAAGGTCACACATTAATACAGTTTGGTGAATAAAACAATGTCAAGGTCACACATTAATACAGTTTGGTGAATAAAACAATGTCAAAGGTCACACATTAATACAGTTTGATGAAGAAAGCAATGTCAAAGGTCACACATTAATACAGTTTGGTGAATAAAACAATGTCAAAGGTCACACATTAATACAGTTTGGTGAATAAAACAATGTAAAAGGTCACACATTAATACAGTTTGGTGAATAAAACAATGTCCAAGGTCACACATTAATACAGTTTGGTGAATAAAACAATGTCAAAGGTCACACATTAATACAGTTTGGTGAATAAAACAATGTAAAAGGTCACACATTAATACAGTTTGGTGAATAAAACAATGTCCAAGGTCACACATTAATACAGTTTGGTGAATAAAACAATGTCAAAGGTCACACATTAATACAGTTTGGTGAATAAAACTATGTCAAAGGTCACACATTAATACAGTTTGGTGAATAAAACAATGTCAAAGGTCACATTAATACAGTTTGATGAAGAAAGCAATGTCAAAGGTCACAAATTAATACAGTTTGGTGAATAAAACAATGACAAAGGTTACACATTAATACAGTTTGATACAGAAAACAATGTCAAAGGTCACACATTAATACAGTTTGATAAAGAAAACAATGTCAAAGGTTACACATTAATACAGTTTGATGAAGAAAACAATGTCAAAGGTCACACATTAATACAGTTTGATGAAGAAAACAATGTCAAAGGTCACACATGAATACAGTTTGGTGAAGAAAGCAATGTCAAAGGTCACATTAATACAGTTTGGTGAATAAAGTAAAGTCACATGTCACACATCAATATAGTCTGATGAAGAAAGCAATGTCAAAGGTCACACATTAATACAGTTTGATGAATAAAACAATGTCAAAGATCACACATTAATACAGTTTGATGAATAAAACAATGACAAAGGTTACACATTAATACAGTTTGATGAAGAAAACAATGTCAAAGGTCACACATTAATACAGTTTGGTGAATAAAACAATGATAAACGTTACACATTAATACAGTTTGATGAAGAAAACAATGTCAAAGGTCACACATTAATACAGTTTGATGAATAAAACAATGACAAAGGTTACACATTAATACAGTTTGGTCAATTAAACAATGTCAAAGGTCACACATTAATACAGTTTGATGAAGAAAACAATGTCAAAGGTCACACATTAATACAGTTTGGTGAATAAAACAATGTCAAAGGTCACACATTAATACAGTTTGGTGAATAAAACAATGTCAAAGGTTACACATTAATACAGGTTAGTGAATTAAACAATGTCAAAGGTCACACATTAATACAGTTTGGTGAATAAAGTAAAGTCACATGTCACACATTAATACAGTTTGGTGAATAAAACAATGTCAAAGATCACACATTAATACAGTTTGGTCAATTAAACAATGTCAAAGGTCACACATTAATACAGTTTGGTGAATTAAACAATGTCAAAGGTCACACATTAATACAGTTTGGTGAATTAAACAATGTCAAAGGTCACAAATGAGTACAGTTTGGTGAATAAAGTCACATGTCACACATTAATACAGTTTGATACAGAAAACAATGTCAAAGGTCACACATTAATACAGTTTGATGAAGAAAACAATGTCAAAGGTCACACATTAATACAATTTGATGAAGAAAACAATGTCAAAGGTCACACATTAATACAGTTTGATGAAGAAAACAATGTCAAAGGTCACACATTAATATAGTTTGGTGAATAAAACAATGTCAAAGGTCACACATTAATACAGTTTGATGAAGAAAGCAATGTCAAAGGTCACACATTAATATAGTTTGGTGAATAAAACAATGTCAAAGGTCACACATTAATACAGTCTGATGAAGAAAGCAATGTCAAAGGTCACACATTAATACAGTTTGGTGAATAAAACAATATCAAAGGTCACACATTAATACAGTTTGGTGAATTAAACAATGTCAAAGGTCACACATTAATACAGTTTGATGAAGAAAGCAATGTCAAAGGTCACACATTAATACAGTTTGGTGAATTAAACAATGTCAAAGGTCACACATTAATACAGTTTGGTGAATAAAACAATGTAAAAGGTCACACATTAATACAGTTTGGTGAATTAAACAATATCAAAGGTCACACATTAATACAGTTTGGTGAATAAAACAATGTCAAAGATCACACATTAATACAGTTTGGTAAATTAAACAATGTCAAAGGTCACACATTAATACAGTTTGGTGAATTAAACAATGTCAAAGGTCACACATTAATACAGTTTGGTGAATTAAACAATGTCAAAGGTCACAAATGAATACAGTTTGGTGAATAAAGTCACATGTCACACATTAATACAGTTTGATCAAGAAAGCAATGTCAAAGGTCATAAATTAATACAGTTTGGTGAATAAAACAATGTCAAAGGTCACACATTAATACAGTTTGGTGAATAAAACAATGTCAAAGGTCACACATTAATACAGGTTGGTGAATAAAACAATGTCAAAGGTCACACATTAATACAGTTTGGTGAATAAAACAATGTCAAAGGTCACACATTAATACAGTTTGATGAAGAAAGCAATGTCAAAGGTCACAAATTAATACAGTTTGGTGAATAAAACAATGACAAAGGTTACACATTAATACAGTTTGATGAAGAAAACAATGTCAAAGGTCACACATTAATACAGTTTGATGAAGAAAACAATGTCAAAGGTCACACATTAATACAGTTTGATGAAGAAAACAATGTCAAAGGTCACACATTAATACAGTTTGATAAAGAAAACAATGTCAAAGGTTACACATTAATACAGTTTGATAAAGAAAACAATGTCAAAGGTCACACATTAATACAGTTTGATAAAGAAAACAATGTCAAAGGTTACACATTAATACAGTTTGATGAAGAAAACAATGTCAAAGGTCACACATTAATACAGTTTGATGAAGAAAACAATGTCAAAGGTCACACATTAATACAGTTTGATGAAGAAAACAATGTCAAAGGTCACACATTAATACAGTTTGGTGAATAAAACAATGTCAAAGGTCACATATTAATACAGTTTGATGAAGAAAGCAATGTCAAAGGTCACACATTAATACAGTTTGGTGAATAAAACAATATCAAAGGTCACACATTAATACAGTTTGGTGAATAAAACAATGTCAAAGGTTACACATTAATACAGTTTGGTGAATTAAACAATGTCAAAGGTCACACATTAATACAGTTTGATGAAGAAAGCAATGTCAAAGGTCACACATTAATACAGTTTGGTGAATAAAACAATATCAAAGGTCACACATTAATACAGTTTGGTGAATAAAACAATGTCCAAGGTCACACATTAATACAGTTTGGTGAATAAAACAATATCAAAGGTCACACATTAATACAGTTTGGTGAATAAAACAATGTCCAAGGTCACACATTAATACAGTTTGGTGAATAAAACAATGTCAAAGGTCACACATTAATACAGTTTGGTGAATAAAACAATGTCAAAGGTTACACATTAATACAGTTTGGTGAATAAAACAATGTCAAAGGTCACACATTAATACAGTTTGATGAAGAAAGCAATGTCAAAGGTCACACATTAATACAGTTTGATGAATAAAACAATGTCAAAGGTCACACATTAATACAGTTTGGTGAATAAAACAATGTCAAAGGTCACACATTAATACAGTTTGGTGAATTAAACAATGTCAAAGGTCACACATTAATACAGTTTGGTGAATAAAACAATGTCAAAGGTCACACATTAATACAGTTTGGTGAATAAAACAATGTCAAAGGTTACACATTATACAGTTTGATGAAGAAAACAATGTCACATGTCAGAAATTAATGCAGTCTGATGAATAAAGTCACATGTCACACATTATTACAGTCTGGTGAATAAAACAAAGTCACATGTCACACATTAATACAGTCTGATGAAGAAAGCAAAACATTTGAATGCACACATGCCCAAATGTGTCCCCGCTGGTTTTTGCTGGGAACAATTACGCGGATAAATGATTTAACTACCAAGCAGCCCCCCTTCATGCACCGTGCAGCCTCCAGATGTACATTTGTGCTGCACACATGATTTGAACATTGATGGAATGAAAATGTTTCCTATTAACAGAAACAAATGCATCATGTGGTGGCGCCTTCATAGCAAAATGTGTGCAGTTAACAGCTCCGATTACATAAAGGAAACCGGCTGTCACTGCAAAATGCTCTGTCATGTTGCAACATACCTGGATGCGATTTGGATGATTGCGCTCCACACAGCTGGCACTGCTCAGTGCACGTTTCACAGACACACTCCTGACCGATCAGCCAGCTCACGCTGGAATGCCCCTGATGCCAGGACGCCCAGTGTAGTCAGCACCTGTGTGGGCACAGACAACCCCTGGCTCGTCGCCATATTGCGTTCTGGGCTGAACACAGTTCTGTGCGCAACTTCAGTAACAGTTTCCTTGGTAATCGAAATCAGTTTATGAGCCAATTAACGTCATTTGCAAGTAAATAAATCCTCGTGTTTCCTGAGTACACGCTCACGTCGGATTGCACCATTTGCAAGGTCCTCTAACAGCGCTGACACAGCCACTTTTTTTTTTTACCATTTTACGCATCACTTTGCACGTGCTTTTATATCCACACATACGAGGTCTATTAGATAAGAAACTGACACTTTTAATTTTTTTTTAACTATATGGATTTGAATGACGTGCGATTACACCAATCACGCTTGAACCCTCGTGCGCATGCGTGAGTTTTTTCACGCGTGTCGGTGACGTCATTTCCCTGTGGGCAGGCCTTGAGTGAGATGTGGTCCCGCCCTCTCGGCTGAATTCCTTTGTTTCACACGCTGCTCAAGACGGCGTGCGTTGTTATCAAAATTTTTTCTGGACCTGTGAGGAATATCCGAGTGGACACTATTCGAGAAATGTAGCTGGTTTTCGGTGAAAAGTTTAACGGCTGATGAGAGATTATGGGGTGTTTCTGTCGCTGTAAGGACTTCCCACGTAGTGGGACGTCGCGCAGCGCTTCTAGGCTTCCATGAAAACATCCTAATTTAAGGCTTAATTCACCCAGGACATCGTGAGAGAACAGAGAAGATTCAGAAGAGGCCGGCATGAGGACTTTATGCGGACATTCCACTGTTTAAGGACATTTTGTAATGAAAGACGTGCGCAGCGCACACAGATTCGCCGAGTCGTCACGGAAACGACTCGGCGAATCTGTGTGCGCCGCGACAGGAAAAACACCTCCGTGTTGAAAACCATTTGTAAAATTCAGGCGGCTTTTGATGGCTTTCAACAAGTGAGTAACTGAGAAATTGTTTAACAGCTTGGGCATGTTCCAACTTGCCCGTTAAGGTTTCCAACGGAGGTGTTTTTCCTGTCGCGACCCCCCGCGGTCGGGTCCGGCCCGACATGCGACTCTGCCCGCACGTTCTTTCATTACAAAATGTCCGTTAACAATGGAATGTCCGAATAAACTCCTCATGCCGACTTCTTCTGAAAGTTCTCTGCTCTCTGACGACTTACTGGGTCAACAGAGCCTGAAATGTGGAAGTTTTCAACTTGAAACGGCGAGACGACGCCGCCTCGAAGCGCAGATCGCCGTCAGCCGCCATGGGCCATCCTTAAAGCGACACTACCAGACCAAAATCTCTCATCAGCAGTTAAAATTTTTACCGAAAACCAGCTGAATTTATTGAATGGTGTCCACTCAGTTGTGCCTTACAGCTTTTGAAAAAATTTTTATCAAACAAAGCAGCAGTCTCTGAGCCATTCCTAAACAACGAAAAAACGACGAGAGGGTGGACGACTCCTCACTCAAAGACTGCCCACAGGCGAATGACGTAACCGACAGGTGTGAAAAAACTCTCGCATGCCCACGAGGGTTCAAGCATGTCTGATGTAATCACACGTGATTCAAATCCATATGGTTTTTGAAAAAAATAATAAGGTCGGATACTTTTCTAACAGACCTCATATAACTGCAAACACATGGGTGTGTTAAATGTTCATCAGTGTGTCTGTGATGTGCACATCACTCTGATGACTTCATGTTTTCACACTGTTAACTGTTCCCTGTATCACCTTTACATGTCTGCAGTGGAACAATAGCTGTAGAAACGTTCATAGGCCTGCCTGGATTTTCGTGTGACACGCGGCACATTTCCATGCTCAAATCATTTTTGATACATTTGCACGTGGACGTGGAGACGGGCATACGCCAGGTTTTTGTGCGTACCTACGCACGCTTTGTACATGAGGCCCCTGGATGCTGAGTGACTCTGGAAGATGATGAACAATCAGGACGTTCCAGAGGAGGTTTTCCAGACAGAAACACCTTTGAACATTCAGCAGGTTTCAGGCTCAGTGGAATTTATCTGCTGAATCCAGATGGAATTTACCAAAACTCAGGCTCTGTGACTCTGAGCACAAATAATCTGTGAATTTCATCGTTCTCATGACCAAAAGTTGGTATTTTGCCCAAATTCAAAATGTCAAAATTCTGCAAAGAAAAACATTGATAACACGAATAAACCCACCAGAATTTAAATTTCACCCCACCACTTTTTTTTTGTCCAGACACCTACAGGGCAGCACTCTCAGTGGATCCTACACACCACCGTGGAATATGGCTCCTCCCACCTGACAGGTTCACGTGTAAAGGTGGACTCTGCTTGTTCAGGCTGCATGAGATCCTCACACTCCAGAGTCTGTGTCTCCGCTGAGGATCCAACAGCACGTACAGTGTGGAACGTCTCCAAACTGTGCTGATTTATTGAAAGGGGACAAATGCAGGAAAACAGAGTGTCTTCTGAGCTGCACGCTGAGATTTCTTCAGTCAGAGAGTAGTTTTAAGAAGCACCGCTGAACCCAATGAGTTGGAGCGCGTCCACAGAGGACAGTGAGCAGTGAACTCCAGTGGACTCCACTGTTTCTGCTCTTAAACTCAGGACAAATAACTGCGGGACAGACGTGAGGACCTGGAGGGGAGGAGCCAGGAGGAGGAGTATAAGGTGGGTCGGGGTCCCAGAGGGGGTCGAGAACTCACGCCCGAACAGATTCATGGTCCAGCTGCTGAAGGACGCCCTCAGCCTGGAACATTTACACTTGTTGAGCAAAGAATTTATTTTTGACTTGTAAACACATATGTATGTATTTATGTACTTATATTTTTTATGTTATATGAGGCACAATTTGGACTCTTGTCACAGTTTGTCTTTTTTCTGATTCTTGTGTCTCTGTAAAGTCAAACAAACCTTTGAAAAAAAAATTTGTTATCGTTTTCAACATCTCACAAAGGAAGAGAAAGAGACAAAATAAATATTCAAAGACGTCTTTATTAATTTTGGGGAGTGATGATGATGTCATACGTCGGCTCTGCAGACGGGGCAGGTGTTTTTCTGCTGTTGAAGAGAAAAAACACATTTGTCAATTTTATCTTATAACCAGAAACGAGAAACATTTGATTTAAAATAGAACTGAAAAAAAAAAAATCAAAACAAACTAATCATTTTTATAGGAGACACAATTGACAATAAATATACAGCTGGTAAAGTTTCTAATTTTCTTTGTGATTAGGTGAAACGGTGACAGATTGTCAGAAACATTAAATAAACTTTTATGCAACATTTAATATTCTGTTAGCAAACCTGACAGTTAGCATGCTAACATTTAGCACCAACGTATTTGTATGTACCAGCGTTCATGCTAATGCTATAATTCTGTGTGAACAGCAGAGGTGAGACATGAACCAAGTTGGACTGAACAACAAACCCTCATTGTCCCCAAAATCAGTCCAAAGCCGCAGCTTGTGGAACTGAACCCGGTGTGATGTGGAAATGAAGGAAGTGACTTTTATTTGTATCAGTGACGTGTTTTAATTTCGTGCTGCTAAATGTTTTCCATAAAGTGTGACTTTAAGAGAGTGGACAGTCTCTGATACCTGTAACCACGTCCCCACACAGACGGCGTGGAAGACGTGGTCGCACGTGAGCAGGAGGATCTTCTCGCCAACCACGTAGTCCATCAGACAGACGGCACAGCTGTCAATCAAAAGACAAGATGAACACACGCTGAGTCAGCAGCTAACAAACATTTAACACCATCATTTGTCACCAAACACTTCAACAGTAGAATCATGTTCCACATTAAAGGTCAAAGGTCAGCCATGAAAGCATGCAGAGTTTTGAGTCCACAGGTCAGATTCTCTGAACTCACCTCATGTTGGTGGTGTTCTGGAGCTCGTGGTTGGCCACGGGTTCTTCGGCTGGCCCCGCCTGCTGTTGAACCTGCAGGTGAAGGTGAAGGTGTGAATCCAGCTGACGGCAGCAATCAAACATCACAGCAAACATTTTCTCTTTGAAATAACACAGACTGGAACGAGGGGGCAGGAACCCATCCTATTCATTTACTGAATGTTGTTATTACAATTAAGAGTCACGGGGGAGGCGGAGCCAATCCCAGCGGTCACTGGGGGAGGTGGGACAGACCCGGGACATCACAAGGACACATATAGACGGACAAACACACCCAGAGGGAACTCACACAACCACAGCGAGAACACACAAACTCCACACAGAAAGGACCAGGCGGGTCAGGACCCCAGAACCTTCTGACTGTTAACAGTGTGAACTACTGAAACACTGTGCTGCCCGAATCCATGTGCGATACCCTTAAAAAAGACAAAACAACCAAACTGACACTGATCACAGCCCCGGGACAAGTTTGGAACAAATGACCTCATGTCACATTTTAACATTCATATGCACATTTTAAATATTAAATCTATTTTTAAAGTCACAATAAACATAAAAGACATTTAATTAATTAATTTGCTCTTGTTATTGACATGTAAATATTTGGGGGTAATGATCCAATCACCAAATCAATAATGAACAGTTATTTTTGGATCACGTTTTTCATTTGGGTGACGACACCCAGAGGTGTTCTGAAGAGCGTGTTTGAAGCTCAAATGGGGAGGTTCCAAATGTCACCATCTTGGAAGGGCCTAACTCCGCCTCCACCAACCCATAAAAGGATAAAGAGGTGGAGCGTCGGCATGACTGGTGTGAGATTTCATTGATGAACTCATCCTTTCTGTTGTTAATCAGTGAAATCACCTGGTGGAGTTGGTGGTTACAAAGCGACCTGCACCCTCTTTGCCCTTTCTAGAATCAGGTTGGCATCTATGTCTGGATTAAGCCAATAAGATTCCTCCGACTGCTGGAGTTGAACTAACTTATCAGGTTTTGCAGTGATATTTCCACATGTACTGTCAGTGTGGAACCTACCTGTTCTTCTGGGACTAGATGTCCGTACATGGACGGAATGGGTTGTCGTGTTGTTGTGGTCAACAGGTGGTCAAACATGTGGATGTCAGAGGGGAACTGGGTGTCAATCTGCAGGTTATCAGAAAAAAACATGGATCTGTAAATATGGTTTGTTTTTCTCCAAAAAGTTGCCTGGTTTCATTTGATACACAAGAAACACATTATTGTTATCAGCATTTGTTCTTTACTAATTTACAATAATGACTATCATCAGGTGACTTAGTGTCTTAGGAAAGCAGCTGCACCCAAAGTCATACTATATCAACTCACCCACCAACTTTAGCAGCCCTGCATCATTCTTGGGGGCCCTGATGTGCTACATTGATCTCAAAATTAATTTATTTTTCATGTTTTCATGTTTCATGTTTAGTGTTTTATAAAAATTGTCCCAGTGTGTGTTATTACACTGTTGATGGTATTGTTTCCATACTGTGGTGCATTATCACACCGGGGATGACTGTGACGCCGGTGTACCGCCCACCCCGAGTTTCAGCCAGTAAGTTTCCTCTGACTGAACTAACTTCCCAGGTTTTGCAGTGATATTTCCTCGTGTCGTGTCAGTGTGGAACCTACTTGTTGTTCTGGGACAAGATGTTCATACATGGAGGGGTATGGACGGGGGGGCTGGGTCATCGTGTTCTGCAGCATCAGCATGCGGTCCAACATGTCCTGGAGGTCAGAGGGCAACTGGTTCATGGTGTCGATCTGCAGATCATCAGAAAACACATGGATGTGTAAATATGGCTGTGTTTCTCCAAAAAAAAAAAAAAAAAACTGGCTTCATTTGACACACAAGAAACACAAATTATTGTAAGAAGTATTTTTTTTTTACTCTTTACAATCAGGGCTATCATCAGGTGACTTGGTGTCTTGTTTAAGAGTTTTAATGAAAGTACTTGGACCCAGAGGCGTACAATGGCTGCAGAAACATGCGTACGCCAGCCAGGATTTTTGTTGTGATGCACCGCACATTACCATGGTCATTTCAGTTTTGATACATCTGAATGTTGGCTTTGAGACGGACGTACGCCACGTTTTTGTGCGTATGCACGCCGTGTAGATGAGGCCCCTGGTGTCCTTCAGTGTCAACAAAAGGTGGCCAGAGCCTCCAGAATTTGTCCAGTTTATGACTGAATGAACCCAGATCAGGTTCCCAAACCAGTTTTAAATGCAGATTAAAATCAAACCAGGATTTTTTTTTTTTAACAGTTCTTATTCTTTTACAATGGAGAACAAGCTAAAAACAAAACAAAAACCTTAGATGTTCAAACACATTAATTTATTGTAAGAAAACAGTTATATTAAAACTGTTAAACAGTTTGTCACAGAAAGTTGGCATGTTGTTCGACAATAAAATGCTTTAAAGTCGTTTATTAGTTCAGCAAAGCCATGATTTGGACCAAATGAAATCTTTTTTGTTTTTCCTGAATTGTAAAGATTAACTGATAAGTGATGTTAGCTTAAAGAAAAAAATAGCGAGAAAAATATACTTACCAGATTGGTTTACAGAGTTAAATTTGTCTATTTCTTGGAGAAAAACAATTTCAGTCTGATTTCAAGCTTCACTTCACTTCAACTAACGTCTCCTGCAGCTTGTTGGTCCAAATATAAGCGTTGCTGTTGCTACGATACGTGATGACGTTGGAGGGACACTCGTTATTTTCGGAAGGGGAGGGGGAGTTTTTTTTTTTTTTTGAGCGATGCAGGAAAGGCAATGGGAGGGTTCCGCACACGCGCATCACGCACTGCCCTTGTCTGGAAGCCGATTTGTTCAGCGCTATGATTTCCGACGTGCGCTTGAATGCACCATCCTGTGAACTGCGCTGCTCAGTTGTTTCTGTTCGGAGCTGATGAAAGCAGACACGAGTCGGACAACATTCATTTACAGTTTTCTGTGCGTTTTGTGAACACCAAGTAAGTTTAATGCTTCTGTTGCACGTTTATAGTGCTTTGTCATGAGGATAATTTGTCGGTTGATGTATGCTAACTTGAGCTAGTGACTTTACATTGAGCCACGTGACTAATTAGTCCGATGCTGTAGATCTCCGTCTGTCTGTAGTTTGTGGAACCTGAACTCTGTGTGCAATAATTAACCTACTTAATGTGGAGTCAGGCCCTATTTCTGTTTCATATCTGTTCATAGATTTCTGTGCATCCATGCTGTGCATTTATTCTGTTCATGAGGTTCTTAACTACACTGATTGTTATTACACTGTGTTTTCCTGCTCACACAGACACACAGCAGGTATTATGTTCAGAGTTTATGTTCTCTGCTGTTGGAACAGTGAAAATAGGCAGAGTAGTTTATGTCTATTACTTTAGTTATTTGCTTGTTGTTTATTCACTATCATATTAATTGTGTTCTTCATTTCTATCTTTCTGTTTAGACCACACACACACACACACACACACACACACACACACACACACACACACACACACACACACACACACACACACACACACACACACACACACACACACACACACACACACACACACACACACACCCTGCATATTGATGACCTGCTGTTTGGAATAAAGCTGATAAAGGGATTCTCTGGCCGGAATCTATCTGTAGTGTTCTCATCCTAAAACGAACCACTATTCCATACTTTAGAAGGCTTCTAGTAACGATGTGTCTAAAATTTGTGTGAAGCGTGTTAATAGGTATAAACAATACAAAAGTAATATAGATCAATTGGTTGAGAAAAAGATGAATCTCCTCTGTGTTTCTCCCCTGGTGCCCCCCCCCCACCTCCCAGTGGTTTGTGCGATTTCGCCTCAGTCTCAAGTTTGGTAAACACCTGTGTTTGGACGTGGCCTCGAAAAGGCATCTAGAGTCGGGAGCGGAAAAGAGAAGACGAGACAGTGACATGATGCTCGTGTGTCACTTGCAGGTAAGATAATGTTTTAAATAAAACATATTCATTTTGTATGCATGTCTATGCTCAGTTATCCCAGAATCCCTGAATATTTTGTTTTGTATTTCTGAATGCAGAGTCAATGTTTAGATACGTGCAAGGAGGACCTCAAGGCCAAGAGGAAGATTTAGATGATCAACCATCCACCAGCAGTTCAAGCCCACAACATCAACCACCAACCAGCTGGTCTGTAGATTCTGCAACAGCACCCAGCTGACCAACAACCATTTCAGGTACAGATACAACTCAGCACACAACCACCGATTCTGAAGGCAGAGGGAGTTCTGTCACTGAGAGGCCTTCAGCACGTGACGCTGTAGAGCAGGGGTGCTCAAGTTCGGTCCTCGAGAGCTACCTTCCTGATACTCTTAGTTGTCTCCCTGCTCCAACACACCTGAATCCAATGAAAGGCTCATTAAAAGCCTGCTAACGAGTCTTTCATTGGATTCAGGTGTGTTGGAGCAGGGAGACAACTAAGAGTATCAGGAAGGTAGCTCTCGAGGACCGAACTTGAGCACCCCTGCTGTAGAGACATATGTGTCCCCTCCAACCGATCCAGCTCTATGGCCAGCTCACATTTTAGATGCTGATCGTGTGGAAATTGTGCAGCGAGGTCCTTATAAAGTCAGCTTTAAATGGTAAATGGACTGTATTTCTTAGCGCTTTTCCATCTGCATCAGACACTCAAAGTACTTTACAATAATGCCTCACATTCACCCCGATGTGAGGCTGCTGCCATAGAAGGTACTCACTACACATGGGGAGAAACCAGGGGATTAAGGACCTTGCCCAAGGGCCCTTAGTGATTTTCCGCTCAGGCTGGGATTTGAACCGAGGACTCTCTGGTCTCAAGCCCAACGCTTAACCACTAGACCATCACCTCCCCTCTGAGTTCATCTCTGCATGACAATCAGCTTCAAGAGGTATATCCCACTCTGTGCATTGCTCTTCATATTGCACTTAAAGCCCCTTTCACACTGGGCCCCACTTCGAGTTGCGTCGTGCGGCGTCATGACGACGTGGATGCAACCTAGTGCAGAGACGATGTAGCTCAACGCCAGAACACCGTGACGGACACAAAGGACAAAGCGAACCGGACGCCAAAAATTAAACGTTTAATTTTTTTCTGCGTCGCGCACAGGACGCAGAAAGGAAGTGGTTTCAATGCAAGTCAGGGCAAAGCAGCTGTACTCAACATGACTGGAAGCCACACCCTCACAATACAACGTTACCCAACCCCAATTTATGATTCCTACCGTGTTCCATTGTTCTCAAAGTATAAATCATTCAGGATTGTTTTTATACCGTGTACACAATGCAGTAAAAACTACACGCTCAAAGAGCACAGAAAAAAAAATGCTGCTTGCAGCCTGACTGCTGCTGCAGTTCCTCGCGGTTCCCTCAAACTCTCTCATAATTGTGTTAAATTAAGGACAAAAAAGGACATAAGTCCTGCTCACAGACTGATTGCCAGAGACAGGACATGTCCACATCAAGTATAACTCCAGACATCTCCACATTTACTCACGGATGGTTTGTTTGCAGGCACGCGCAGCTCACAGCCAAAGGAAGAAAGATAAACTATAACAGACATCAGAGCGCAGACCTGCAGCCCTACAGCCCTGCACAAGAACAAATATAAACTAGAAGAAAAATCAGAGTGCACAGTCTGGCTGCAGACAAACTGCCTGCAGATCCTCCTCTACGTTCTCACCTACTCTCTGCCCCCTGGTGTGCGCAGCTGATGCAGACATTCCTGTGTCGTCATGACGCCACATGAAGCAACTCGAAGCAGGCCCAATGTGAAAGGGGCTTAAGGCCCCCTGACAATTCATGCAGTAGCACTCATGTCGTCATGATGTTCCCACCTGCTGTCTTCCCAGCTGGATGCCATTCTTTGTTCTACCGTCTGCCACGCGCTCTGCACTGGATGCTGTGTATATAAAATAATTATTTTGTGTCAGGTTTAATCATTTTCTCTGCAAATTGGCCGTTGAAAATGGTTGTAATCACTTCATGAATCACAGAGGACCGCTCCAGTTTCAGCCATTTGTGCACGCGCGTGCCTAACAAGCTGCGAAAAGCATTTTGAGCCGACTAAAAAGGTAATTATTTGTCATGTTTACATTGTCATGGCTTGGTAAAACAGTTGTGTGTTCTTTCCTTCTTGTGTGCAGCTGTTAAAGTATGTTTATAACAGATTTAACTTCTTCTTATAATCATTCAGATGAGCTGCGCTCTGATGTGATCCGCTGACGTCACCACTCGCTCTGCTCACTTCTTCTTTACTCCACTTGATGAGCTGCACATCATGTTGGCGATCAGAGTGTACCACGTAGCACGACATTTATGCGTGAAAGATTTTTTGAACATTTCAAAATTCTCTGTGCTCAGTAGCACGCGCCGGCGCCCGTCTTGCATCCTGTCTGCACCCGTTAAAGACGAGTTTGCCCTCCAGCATGGCACAGGTTGTGCTAGTGCGTGAGTCAAAGGCATGCTCGTGTCAGGTGGCCTTTACTGTCCCTGTCACAGTTGACTCTGCTGAGTGGAGCTTTTCAAAGCTCAAACTTATTAAAACGTACCTGCGTTCATCAGTAGGGCAGGAACGTTTAAGTGGTCTGGCTGTCATCAGCATATGCATTGATTTGTATAATGGCACTGTTTATCATATTGATCATTTTCATTTTTATGTGGATTCCAGCGCTGGTTCATTTTGGTGTATAATTTATGCCACCTCTCGACCTGGTGTATATTTTCAGCGCAGCGTACGCCAACGACCACATTGATAAATGCCAAGTAGCGCAGCCGTTTTGGCGTACACCCCATATACGCTCAAATATCGCCATACGCACGTTTATACATGAGGTCCAATAAGTGCAAATTTTGGCAGCACGGTGGATTAGTGGTTAGCACTGTTGCCTCACAGCGAGAAGGTCATGGGTTCAATTCCTGCCTGTGGCCTTTCTGTGTGGAGTTTGCATGTTCTCCCTGTGTTTGCGTGGGTCTCCTCCGGGTGCTCCAGTTTCTTCCCACATCCATAGACATGTGGATTAGGTGGACTGGACTCTTTAAATTGTCCGTAGGTGTGCGAGTGGGCGTGAATGTGTTTGTTGTCTGTTTGTGGCCCTGTGACAGACTGGCGCCCTGTCCTGGGTGGACCCCGCCTCGCGCTCTGTGACTGCTTGGATAGGCTCTAGCCCCCCGTGACCCTTAATTGTATTAAGTGGTTGAAGATGAGTGAGAGTGAGTGAAGTGCAAATTTCTTCAGTAAGTAATATACATATTGTATATTACAGGGTGGGCCAATAAAATGTTACCACTTTTTGATCTTACACAAGTTTTTGAAATGAGAACCTATTCGAAAATTTTATTTACAGACTTGTAACAGAAGCATCAAATTAACATTTGATACCAAAGGTTTCCCACTTGTCTCTTGTTTTCCGCACAGTTCAATAATTGATGACATGTTCAATCCACGCTCTTCTTTGGATTACAGTTGCAACACGCACATTGAAATTTGTGATGACATTGCCACACATCTCAAGAGGGATTCTCCAAATTTCCTGACGGATGTTGGTCTTCAGGGCCTCAATGGTCTGTGGGTTGTTGTAATTGCCTATGAATTAAAAGGTGGTAACATTTTATTGGCCCACCCTGTACTTACCAAAGAAATTTGCACATTATTACTTACATGTATGTTATTTATTTGCAGCTTTTTTTCAAAACATTAATAAATTATTATAATAATAACTCAATATTAATTTCATATTGTATTGAGTATTGAGAAGTTATCTTGGAAATAAAGAGAACCGCACTGACAAATTCAGAATTATTGTTCATTTCGGGAGGGGAGACCACAAAGTATTCGTGATTAGGGCACCCAAATGGCTAGCACCGGCCCTGCTTAGCCCAGTAATGGAGCCCCAGCTTTTTCCTCCTGATTTCCAAACATGTTTCCCTCATTTCGATAAGCAAAGCTGGAATGAGCGTCGTTTTGAAGGCACCTGCACAGATTCTCAAAGCCTCAGCCTGAACCCGGTCCAACTTACAGAGGACAGATTTGGCAGCTGAACCAAAAATCACACAAACTGTTGGGAAGGTGTAGTGACACGGACCCACAACAGGGGGGCGGTAATGAATGGACAGTGGATGAGCCAAAAAGTAACAATTTAATGTTGTGAATTGCACAACAGAATACAGACAATTGAAGTTGAGGAGTTCAGTCAATCATACACAAGGTGACGTGTGGGCAGGCTCGAGGATAGAAGACGTCTGTCCAGAGAAGAGCCGGATCCCACACGGCTTCCACTGCCAACGGATCTGAAGAACACCGGAGCCGCCAAGTCCCGGGTCCCAGGTGGCCACCGTCTCCAGCTGTCAGACCAGGTACTGCTGGCAGAAACAGAAACAGTTAATGGTGGGTGTGTGAAGACACACCCAGTAATTGTTCCCTGAGTAGTTCCTCCGGGAGGGAGAACCTCCACCTCCAGATACAATATCACCCGTGCAGCTCCTGTTGGTCTCCTTCCTGGATGGACTGAGAGACGAAGACCGTAGTCCTCTCACTGTCCGTCAATCCAGCCTTAAATAGACCTCGCAGGAACACGGCTGCACACAGACCACTGTTAAGTCACAATAATAATCACTGCAGAGAAAATTACCTTGTTCGGTAGCTGATTTCTCGGCGAGGAGGTGGAGTTGCAGTCCGGCCTTTGTAGTGATGGTGATGAGTGACAGCTGGTGCTGATAAGTGACAGCTGTCACTCCCAGCGGCTCCGATGCCCTCTCGTGCTTGGAGCCCGCACTCCAAGCAGGGCGCCATCTGGTGGTGGTGGGCCAGCATTACCTTCTCTTCAGCGGCCCACACAACAGGAACCCCCCCTCAACGGGCGCCTCCTGGCGCCCGACCAGGTTTGTCCGGGTGACGAGTGTAGAAGTCGGCCAGGAGGGCGGGTCCAGGATGAAGCTCCTCTTCACCCAGGAGCGCTCTTCGGGTCCATAACCCTCCCAGTCCACCAGATACTGGAAACCCCGACCCTTTCGACCGACGTCCAGGAGCCAGCGTACTGGCCACGCGAGCTCCCCGTCTATGATCCGGGCAGGAGGCGGCGCCGGTCCAGGGGCACACAGTGGAGAGGTATAGCAGGGCTTGAGTCTGGACACATGAAAAACGGGGTGTATCCGCAGTGAAGCTGGTAGCTTCAGCTTCACTGCGGCCGGACTGAGGACTTTGAGTATGGTGAATGGTCCTATGTACCTGTCCTTGAGTTTCTGGGATTCCACCTGCAGGGGGATGTCC
Source organism: Thalassophryne amazonica (assembly GCF_902500255.1). Lineage (NCBI taxonomy): Eukaryota > Metazoa > Chordata > Actinopteri > Batrachoidiformes > Batrachoididae > Thalassophryne > Thalassophryne amazonica. Next base: position 38,723 of record NW_022986253.1, on the reverse strand, counting down.
TTTGTGGATAGCCGATGGAATCCCATGCAGACGCACGACGTGGTGGACCAGGAGGTCTGCAGTCTCCTGGGCCGTCGGGAGCTTCGGGAGGGCCAAGAAGTGGGCCGCCTTGGAGAACCGGTCCACTATCGTGAGGATGGTAGTCAAGCCCTGGGACGGCGGGAGGCCCGTGACAAAGTCCAGGCCGATGTGAGACCAGGGGCGATGAGGCACGGGCAGAGGCTGGAGTAGGCCTTGGGTCCTGTGATGGTCGGCTTTGCCCCTGGCGCAGGTGGTGCAGGCCTGGACGTACTCCCGGACGTCGGCTTCCAGAGACGCCCACCAGAAGCGCTGCCGGACCACTGCCTCGGTTCTTCGCACCCCTGGGTGGCAGGAGAGTTTAGAACCGTGACAGAAGTCAAGGACTGCAGCCCTGGCTTCTGGTGGGACGTACATCTTGTTCTTGGGTCCAGTCCCCGGGTCCGGGTTCCGTGTCAGGGCCTCCCGGACGGTCTTCTCCACGTCCCAGGTAAGGGTGGCCACGACAGTGGACTCGGGGATGATGGTTTCCGTTGGGTCTGACAGCTTGGTCCTGACTTCCTCGTCGTGCACCCGGGACAGGGCGTCAGACCGTAGGTTCTTCGTCCCGGGGCAGTATGTGATCTGAAAGTCAAAACACCCGAAGAACAGTGACCAGCGGGCTTGCCTGGGATTCAGACGCTTGGCGGTCCGGATGTACTCCAGGTTCCGATGGTCTGTGAAAACCGTGAATGGTACCGAAGCTCCCTCCAACAGGTGTCTCCACTCCTCCAGAGCCTCCTTCACCGCAAGAAGTTCCCGATTGCCGACGTCATAGTTCCTTTCAGCCGGGGTCAACCTGCGGGAAAAGTAGGCACATGGGTGGAGAACCTTGTCGGACTCCCCGCTCTGGGATAGCACGGCTCCTATCCCTGAGTCAGAGGCATCCACTTCGACTATAAACTGGCGTTTTGGATCGGGCTGCACCAGAACTGGCGCAGTCGAAAACCGGCGTTTCAACTCCCTAAACGCGGCTTCGCACCGATCCGACCAGGTGAAGGGGACTTTTGTGGAGGTCAGGGCTGTCAGGGGGCTAACTACCTGACTGTAGCCTTTGATGAACCTCCGGTGAAAATTAGCAAAACCGAGGAACTGCTGTAGTTTCCTATGGTTTGTTGGTTGGGGCCAATCTCTCACTGCTGCAACCTTGGCTGGATCAGGGGCGACGGAGTTGGAGGAGATAATAAACCCCAGGAAGGACAAAGAAGTACGGTGGAACTCGCACTTCTCGCCCTTCACAAACAGCCGGTTCTCCAACAACCGCTGCAGGACCTGACGTACATGCGTAACATGAGTCTCAGGATCCGGGGAAAAGATGAGTATATCATCTAGATATACGAAGACAACCCGATGCAGGAAGTCCCGCAAGACATCATTTACCAAAGCTTGGAACGTTGCAGGGGCGTTAGTGAGGTCGAACGGCATGACCAGGTACTCAAAATGACCTAACGGGGTGTTAAATGCCGTCTTCCATTCGTCTCCCTTCCAGATCCGAACCAGGTGGTACGCATTCCTAAGATCCAGTTTTGTGAAAATTTGGGCTCCATGCAGGGGCGTGAACACCGAATCTAACAGTGGCAGAGGGTATCGGTTGCGAACTGTGATCTCGTTCATCCCCCTGTAATCAATGCATGGACGGAGTCCGCCGTCTTTCTTGCCCACAAAAAAGAAACCAGCACCCATCGGAGAGGTGGAGTTCCGGATCAGCCCCGCAGCTAACGAGTCCCGGATGTAGGTCTCCATTGAGTCGCGTTCCGGACGTGAGAGGTTGTACAGCCTGCTGGACGAGTACTCAGCGCCCGGTATCAAATCAATGGCACAATCATACGGACGGTGCGGGGGAAGGGTGAGTGCCAAATCTTTGCTGAAAACGTCAGCAAGATCGTGGTACTCACATGGCACCGCCGTCAGATTGGGGGGGACTTTAACCTCCTCACTAGCTGTCACACCAGGCGGAACCGAGGATCCGAGACACTCCTGGTGGCAGGTTTCGCTCCACTGAGCCACAACCCCAGACGGCCAATCAATCCGGGGATTGTGCTTTATCACCCAAGGATAACCCAAAATCACACGGGAGGTAGAAGGTGTTACATAAAACACAATCTCCTCCCTGTGATTACCAGACAGCACCAATGTCACTGGTTGTGTCTGGTGTGTGATTAATGGAAGAAGGGTGCCATCTAGTGCCCGTACCTTCAATGGTGAAGGTAGAGCCACTAGAGGGAGCCCGACTTCCCTTGCCCATCTGCTGTCCAGCAGATTCCCTTCCGACCCCGTGTCTACCAGTGCTGGGGCGTGAAGGGTCAGATCCCCACTCAGGATCGTAACTGGGATGCGTGCGGATTTGCGGGGTTTCCCCGCGTGCGTGTTATGGCCCACCCTTAGCCCAGTTTCTAAGGGCAGGCGTTGTCGTTTAACCGCTTGGGGCAGTTCCTCTGTAGGTGCTCACTCGAGCCACAGAAAAAACACTCCCCGCGGGCCAGCCTCCGTTGTCTGTTATTTGATTTAGCTTTGGCCCTGCTCGTGTCCATAGCTTCATCAGCAGGGGGAGCTGTCGCCAAACGGGAGTCACGGGCTGTGGAGCGTGGGGAAGGCGGCACCCTTTCGGACCCGGAAGGAAGAGGGACGGCTTGTGCCCGGCCACGCCCCCCGCCCTGCTCCCGACAGTGTTCCTCTAATCGGTTATCTAATCGTATAACCAGATCAACAAGCCCATCGAAATCCAGCGGTTCGTCCTTACCCAGTAAATGCTCCTTCAGGACCGGAGACAGTCCATTTACGAAGGCGGCGAGGAGCGCAACGTTGTTCCAGCCAGACCTCGCTGCCGCGATGCGGAAGTTGACTGCGTACTCCGCTGTGCTCCAACGCCCCTGTCTGATTGACAGCAGCAAGTTAGAAGCAGATTCGCCTCTATGGGGGTGATCAAAAACCTGTTTGAACTCCCTCACAAACCCAGTATACGTCGTTAGGAGCCGTGAATTCTGCTCCCAGAGCGCCGTAGCCCAGGCGCGTGCCTCTCCTCGAACCAGATTTATTACGTAAGCCACCTGGCTGGCGTCTGAAAAAATAACGGGACGCTGTGAAAAGACAAGCGAGCACTGCATTAAGAAGTCTGCGCACGTCTCAACACAGCCTCTGTACGGCTCCGGAGGGCTTATGTAAGCTTCAGGGGATGGTGGGGGGGGGTCGTTGAACGACCAGCGGAATGTCTGATTCAGGCCTCCGGTCAGCAGGAGGAGGTGCTACAGCAGCGCCCTGAGCTTGCGCTTCCACCTGGGCGGTGAGAGCCTCCATCCTCCGATTGAGAATAACATTCTGCTCAGTGACTAAGTCCAACCGAGCAGTAAAAGCGGTTAAGATTTGCTGCAGCTCACCTAACACGCCTCCTGCTGACTGACGCCTGTTCACCTCGCTCTTCCATTGGCTGTTCAAGCGATGGTTGACGCCCCTCGGGATCTATTACGCTGGCTGAGAAATCCTGTTGGGGAGGTGTAGTGACACGGACCCACAACAGGGGGGCGGTAATGAACGGACAATGGATGAGCCAAAAAGTAACAATTTAATGTTGTGAATTGCACAACGGAATACAGACAATTGCAGTTGTGGAGATCAGTCAGTCATACACAAGGTGACGTGTGGGCAGGCTCGAGGATAGAAGACGTCTGTCCAGAGAAGAGCCGGATCCCACACGGCTTCCACTGCCAATGGATCTGAAGAACACCGGAGCCGCCAAGTCCCGGGTCCCAGGTGGCCACCGTCTCCAGCTGTCAGACCAGGTACTGCTGGCAGAAACAGAAACAGTTAATGGTGGGTGTGTGAAGACACACCCAGTAATCGTTCCCTGAGTAGTTCCTCCGGCAAGGAGAACCTCCACCTCCAGATACAATATCACCCGTGCAGCTCCTGTTGGTCTCCTTCCTGGATGGAGTGAGAGACGAAGACCGTTGTCCTCTCACTGTCCGTCAATCCAGCCTTAAATAGACCTCACAGGAACACGGCTGCACACAGACCACTGTTAAGTCACAATAATAATCACTGCAGAGAAAATTACCTTGTTCGGTAGCTGATTTCTTGGCGAGGAGGTGGAGTTGCAGTCCGGCCTTTGTAGTGATGGTGATGAGTGACAGCTGGTGCTGATAAGTGACAGCTGTCACTCCCAGCGGCTCCGACGCCCTCTCGTGCTTGGAGCCCGCACCCCAAACAGGGCGCCATCTGGTGGTGGTGGGCCAGCAGTACCTCCTCTTCAGCGGCCCACACAACACAAACATGATCAAAGATGGATCTTATCATGAAGTGATAGATCATTGTCAAAGTATCTCTGTCAGCGCCCCAGTCACTCCCAGCCAGACTACGAATAATGTTCATCACTTTTTCACACTTATTCACAACTTTTCCTATATGATCTTTCCATGTAAGCCTTTCATCCACCCACAGACCAAGGAACTTAAATATGTTAACTCTTTTTACAGGGCAATCGTACAACAGAATATTTAATGTAGGTATTTTCCTTTTATTCCCAAAGATCATAAATTTACTTTTGGCAGAGAAATTCTAAATCCCCACTCATTTGCCCACCGAACAACCTGATCCAGAGCCTTTTGCATTTGACAGAAAAGAACCTGCATATTTCTCTCCCTCTTCCAGAGGGCTCCATCATCTGCAAACAGAGACTTCCCAAAGTGGGTAGACAGTTTCAAAAATATATTATTGATCATGATGTTGAAGAGGACAGGGCTAAGTACTGACCCTTGAGGAGTTCCATTAATGACATCAACAGTTTCAGAGAGGTCCCCCCCAATTTTAACTTGAATAGTCCTGTTATTAAGAAAATCCTTAATCCAATAGAACATTCTACCTGTAACACCTGCATCATGAAGTTTAATTAGTTGTCCCTCCTTCCACAGTGAATCGTACGCCTTTTCAATGTCCAAAAAAAAAAACCCAGCGATCACACCTTCTTTATTAATAACAGCTTTCTTGACATCTTGATCCAGTACTGCAATGGAGTCCATAGTATTCCTACTAACTCCAAAACCGTTTTGATAGTCCACCAAAAATCATTAGTTTCAAGATAGTAGACGAACTTATTAGTCACCATTCTTATCATTAATTTGCATTAAACAGCTGTTAAAGTAAAAGGCCGATAGGATGAGGGGCAAGAGCATGTTTCCACACCTTAGGTCATGAACCTTTCTCCCAAACGTAGTTGAACAAGTCCAGAACGTCCTCCAAAGCTATGTCATCTAAATGTTTAAGCAACTCATAATTCTGTCTTGACCAGGAGTGGAATTTGCTCCTGATTGAATTGCCTACTTGAGCTCCTTCAATGAGAAAAATCAATCAATCAATCAATCAATTTTTTTATATAGCGCCAAATCACAACAAACAGTTGCCCCAAGGCGCTTTATATTGTAAGGCAAGGCCATACAATAATTATGTAAAACCCCAACGGTCAAAACGACCCCCTGTGAGCAAGCACTTGGCTACAGTGGGAAGGAAAAACTCCCTTTTAACAGGAAGAAACCTCCAGCAGAACCAGGCTCAGGGAGGGGCAGTCTTCTGCTGGGACTGGTTGGGGCTGAGGGAGAGAACCAGGAAAAAGACATGCTGTGGAGGGGAGCAGAGATCGATCACTAATGATTAAATGCAGAGTGGTGCATACAGAGCAAAAAGAGAAAGAAACAGTGCATCATGGGAACCCCCCAGCAGTCTACGTCTATAGCAGCATAACTAAGGGATGGTTCAGGGTCACCTGATCCAGCCCTAACTATAAGCTTTAGCAAAAAGGAAAGTTTTAAGCCTAATCTTAAAAGTAGAGAGGGTGTCTGTCTCCCTGATCTGAATTGGGAGCTGGTTCCACAGGAGAGGAGCCTGAAAGCTGAAGGCTCTGCCTCCCATTCTACTCTTACAAACCCTAGGAACTACAAGTAAGCCTGCAGTCTGAGAGCGAAGCGCTCTATTGGGGTGATATGGTACTACGAGGTCCCTAAGATAAGATGGGACCTGATTATTCAAAACCTTATAAGTAAGAAGAAGAATTTTAAATTCTATTCTAGAATTAACAGGAAGCCAATGAAGAGAGGCCAATATGGGTGAGATATGCTCTCTCCTTCTAGTCCCCGTCAGTACTCTAGCTGCAGCATTTTGAATTAACTGAAGGCTTTTTAGGGAACTTTTAGGACAACCTGATAATAATGATAATAATGAATTACAATAGTCCAGCCTAGAGGAAATAAATGCATGAATTAGTTTTTCAGCATCACTCTGAGACAAGACCTTTCTGATTTTAGAGATATTGCGTAAATGCAAAAAAGCAGTCCTACATATTTGTTTAATATGCGCTTTGAATGACATATCCTGATCAAAAATGACTCCAAGATTTCTCACAGTATTACTAGAGGTCAGGGTAATGCCATCCAGAGTAAGGATCTGGTTAGACACCATGTTTCTAAGATTTGTGGGGCCAAGTACAATAACTTCAGTTTTATCTGAGTTTAAAAGCAGGAAATTAGAGGTCATCCATGTCTTTATGTCTGTAAGACAATCCTGCAGTTTAGCTAATTGGTGTGTGTCCTCTGGCTTCATGGATAGATAAAGCTGGGTATCATCTGCGTAACAATGAAAATTTAAGCAATACCGTCTAATAATACTGCCTAAGGGAAGCATGTATAAAGTGAATAAAATTGGTCCTAGCACAGAACCTTGTGGAACTCCATAATTAACTTTAGTCTGTGAAGAAGATTCCCCATTTACATGAACAAATTGTAATCTATTAGACAAATATGATTCAAACCACCGCAGCGCAGTGCCTTTAATACCTATGGCATGCTCTAATCTCTGTAATAAAATTTTATGGTCAACAGTATCAAAAGCAGCACTGAGGTCTAACAGAACAAGCACAGAGATGAGTCCACTGTCCGAGGCCATAAGAAGATCATTTGTAACCTTCACTAATGCTGTTTCTGTACTATGATGAATTCTAAAACCTGACTGAAACTCTTCAAATAGACCATTCCTCTGCAGATGATCAGTTAGCTGTTTTACAACTACCCTTTCAAGAATTTTTGAGAGAAAAGGAAGGTTGGAGATTGGCCTATAATTAGCTAAGATAGCTGGGTCAAGTGATGGCTTTTTAAGTAATGGTTTAATTACTGCCACCTTAAAAGCCTGTGGTACATAGCCAACTAACAAAGATAGATTGATCATATTTAAGATCGAAGTATTAAATAATGGTAGGGCTTCCTTGAGCAGCCTGGTAGGAATGGGGTCTAATAAACATGTTGATGGTTTGGATGAAGTAACTAATGAAAATAACTCAGACAGAACAATCGGAGAGAAAGAGTCTAACCAAATGCCGGCATCACTGAAAGCAGCCAAAGATAACGATATGTCTTTGGGATGGTTATGAGTAATTTTTTCTCTAATAGTTAAAATTTTGTTAGCAAAGAAAGTCATGAAGTCATTACTAGTTAAAGTTAATGGAATACTCAGCTCAATAGAGCTCTGACTCTTTGTCAGCCTGGCTACAGTGCTGAAAAGAAACCTGGGGTTGTTCTTATTTTCTTCAATTAGTGATGAGTAGAAAGATGTCCTAGCTTTACGGAGGGCTTTTTTATAGAGCAACAGACTCTTTTTCCAGGCTAAGTGAAGATCTTCTAAATTGAATGCCTTCTAAAAAGGCATTATAAAAACAGTTTCTAAAGACACATGATTTAATTTCTGCCCTTGAGCTTTCAAGATTTCTTCCCTCCTCATAAGACCATATCCCCTACATACCTGGAGTTGTGAACCTCTTGAAAGACTTTTGACAGACATATTTGCTTTTTCAAGGTTGTTAACTGCTTCCCTTTGCCCATCAGACAGAACTGCATTGATGACCTCACCACTGTCCCTGACATTTTATGAATTCTGGACCAGACCTGCCTAACTGGGGTATCTGGCCCCAGGGTCCCACAATAAGCTCTCCAGCACTTTCTCTTAGCATCTTTTATAGTTTCCCTTGCCTTTGCCCTACAATGTTTAAAGTTTATACTGTTGTCCTGAGTGGGATTTTCACCCAAAATCTTAAATTCTTGTTTCCTTTCCTTCACGGCCTCATCACAATCTCTGCTCCACCACACGGAACTATGATCCGATCCTTTGGGATCCCCTTGCATGGAATTGTCCGTAAAGCCACATTAAAAATCATTGCACTTAAGGGATCATTAAATTCATCAATAGAACCTTCACCATTAATGTCTCCTTAACTATTTCCAATTTCTACCCTAAACTTACCCCATTCTGCTCAAGCAAAATCAAACCTTTTACTTAAATCCCCCTGGACCTCTATTTAGGATCTTCCAAAGTGACTTAAAACATCAAAATGGTCACTTCCCATAGATTGATTCCTCAGGACATCCCACTCACCCACTCGAGCTAGGGCTGGAGAAATTAATGTCAAATCGAGTTGATCTGCTGTCATTCATGAGCACTAGCCTGCAATTATCCAGCAACTCTTCCACCACAGCACCATTCCCATCCCTTACCTGACTTCCCCAGAGAGGATTATGGGCATTAAAGTCGCCTACCCAGATAACGGGCAGTAATCTTATTTAGTAACTCCTCAAGTTCAGCCAGGACTGAAAGTTTACAAGGATTATAAAATTAACTAAACTTAGTTTTCCCTGATGACTCCACACTTCAACTACTAGACACTCAAGAGAAAGTTCAAGCTCACAGACTTTATACTGGATCCCTAATTTAACATAAGTTGCAGACCCACCACCTGATTGATCAGAACTATCGTTGCACAGACATATGTATCCTGGGACAACAAAATCCAGGTGAGGCTTTAACCATGTTTCCTGAACACATAAAAAATCAGTCTTAACTTCAAAGTCACAGATTCATTTCTTACATTCCTGTCTGTTAGCTACAAGAGTCCTTGTGTTCCACTGGAGGATGCAAAACATCATAAGGAAATTAAACATCATCAGTATCATCGACGCAGCTTCTCGCACACTCTGATGACCAAAAAAACACTTCACCGACAACAACAAAACCTAGGTTAAACCTCTTCCTCCTCCGACTCCGTCCAGCTGCACCACCAACTGTTAGGGAGTGGAGCATTAATCGAGTCTGTCGTATGTTTTCTAATGAGGAAATGAGGAGATCAGGGAAAGGGAGGAAAAAAGTGGAGAAAATGACACTGTGCTATATTCTGTTGAATAAACCTGTTCTCTTTAAATATGTCAATACATGCCTCCAAACTGGTGGTGTAAGTGAAGAAAAAGAAAGTAATCCCTCGAATGTTAAACTGTTGTCTAACAGAATTCTTCTTTGTGAGTTATATGTTTGTCACTCCAGTAACACGTGCTCAACAATCTCTGTTCTGCTGCATCTCAAACACTGACCGCTTTCATCTTTTCCAGTGATGTTGAGTGTTTGATTTAAACCTGTATGACCTATACGTAGTCTTGTGATTACGTCTTCCCTGTGACTCCATCTCTCCTGTCTCCTTGATACAACCTCTCCCTGAATTTGATGTAAAAACTGACCCTTAGATTCTCTGTCCCACTGCTTTTTTCATGTGTTGTTCATTTCTTGACTTCAGATTTACTAAGTGGAGTGTTGATCTGTATTTCTGATTTCAGAACTGCTTTTGCCAGTTGATCAACTACATTCAGTTTCAGAATGAGATGAAATCCACATGAGACATCTTGAAATATTCTGTTATTGTAGTTTAAATAAGCTTTGAAGAGTCTCATTGATCAGATCTGGCCTGCAAATAAATTTTCCATTTGAAATGCTGATTAATGCTGCCATTGCTGTCGAGTTAAAATACTTGTCGTTAGTGATTAAAATTGTTCAACAAGACCAACGATTTTTTTTTAATTATTATTTTGCGCTTTAAATAACCGAGCCGCTGCTCAGAGATGATAATGACTGTGCTGCTCAGTCTCTCACACAACACACACACACACACACACACACACACACACACACACACACACACACACACACACACACACACACACACACACACACACACACACAACACACACACACACACCACAGACCTCATGAATGAAACTCGGTCAATAAAGGATAATTGTGTAAAAACACAGCAGCAGCTGCAGGATGTCTCCACAGCACAGCTGGAACAGATCAGATTATTGTAACTTTCAACACTAATATTTGGGAATGTTTGGGTGTCAGAGTCAGTTTAATACTTTCCTGACATAATTTAATGTTAATTTTACTGGCTCAATATCCTGGTCAGAATGACATTTTAACAGGTATTTTGCAAGTGTTTTTCTGAGTGTGTTCAGTCGTGAATCCCTAATGAAAATGCATTAACATCCGGGAACTTTGTCACTATTTTGCCTGATTAGGAGACGTCATGTCGCTGTCCATGAAGGGACGTTCACGTTTAGGAGTGTGGACTCCTCTTTGATTGGACCAAATCGGTACCCCCCCCAACAACAGCCTGCTCACAACAACAACCCCCACTGCTTCTCTGTCTATGAACCCCTCCCCCTTGACCACACTTTCCAATACGCAACCCCCCCCACACCCCCACCCCAAACCATTTCCTGGCTCCAGTCTGTCCTTCACATCAGCCCAGGTGAGAAATCAACTCAAAAGGATCAAAGTGCAGAAAGCTGCGGGTCCTGATGGTATTACCTCCAGGCTCCTCAGGTCCTGTGCAGACCAGCTGTGCCGGACGGTCAAACATCAATTTCAGTTCAATTTATTTTATTTGTACAGAGCCAAATCACAACAGAGCTGCCTCAAGATGCTTCCCATGTTAATATCTACAATAATATATTAAATTTGATGGGTGTCTTGTGTGACATTATCGCACAGCAACATTAAAACAGTGTAGATTAGTGTACAATGTTTTCTGTCCATAATTTATTCTGTCAGGTGTCTGTGTCATTCATTAAACATATTTAATATTCAGGTCTATTATAAATATTTGAAGATACAGTCCCAAATTCAATGACATATTTGAACATTTTTTAAAAAGTAATGCAATAGTTACTTTCCCTAATAAGTAATTACTTTTATTATGCTGTAACTCAGTTACTAACGCAGTTACTTTTGGGGAGAAGTAATGAGTAAGTATAACTAATTACTTTTTTAAAGTAACATGTCAAACACTGGTCAGCTGTATCCTAATATTCCTGCCAAATTTTCCTCATATGATTCTTTATGGCGGTTTTAACCTCTGCTTTGCTAAACTTTATTTCTGTGTTAATTTCTGATCATTTCAATGAGTTTCTTTCCATCAGGTTCACCTTTTCCTTCTCTTCAACCTCCACATGTGCTGGAACCCAAAGATGGAGAGAGAAGAAAATTAGTGGTTTCATTTAAGGAACAGGTTTTACACAGTGGAGTTTGACATACAGAGATACAGATTTTTTTTTTTTTATTGTCATTGTAACAAGTACAACGAAAGGTAAAGTGCAGCCTTTCAGTGCAAATATAAACCTGAGTAAACCGCACGCAGACTTAAAAAGTCTGGGGAAGAAAAGAAATAAACATAAAATTTAACAGAATGAAAAAGGTATGTCCAAAGTACAAAAGAAAAAAAAAAGAAAAAATAAGTCCGTAGTAGCAAAGAAATAAATTATATATATATATATATATATATATATATATATATATATATATATATATATAAATAAAAAACAAACATATGTACAAAATTGTATATTTCAGTGGTAGTGGATATTGCACATTAAGAAATATTGTGCTCATTTCAGTGGTGTCATGTGACCTGACTCTTTGGCTCCAGTGGCAACAGAGGGACAGAAACACAGAATGTACACAATATTTTATTAGAATATCTTTGAATTACAGGATTGATGGAGATAATATAGTTTTGTTTTTTTACCTCTGCCAATGAAGTTGGAGGAAGTTATGCTATTGTCCCTGTTTGTTAGTCTTGTCGAAGTAATTTGACAGGACTCTGTTGGTGTGTGTGTTGGTTTGTTTGTTTATATGTTTGTCTGTGTGTTTGTCTGTTTGTTTGTTAGTTTGTTCACCTTAAATTTGAAGCATTTTTCATCTGATTGACTTGAAATTTGGTCAGAACATGTAGACTGTCTGTGTGTACATGCCTATTATTTTTGGAGTGATTCCAATAATATTTACCACTGATAATTGGGTCAAACTTCACAAATTTTGGAAAAATAAATGAAAAGCCGCCTGGTGGCAACAACCGGTATTACGACTGTACCTTATTAATGGTCTCAAAACTACCTGTTTCATTTACTTAATAACCGTGTCAAAAGTTTGTGTGAAAAAACTAAACGCCTGCTTTAAATAAATGCCAGACATGGATTAAAAACATTATGTTTTGGAATTAAATATAATGAGTCACTCTTTGTTCTGCTCGTGGCCACGCAATGACGCCAACGTGTCATCGCGTGACCCTTCTAAAGTCACCTGTCGTGTTTTGCTGCAATCTGCTGCTGGAACCGTGTTTTTTCTTGGAATATTTTGCCTCAGCGAGTTCCACTTGCTCCTACAATTATCAGCCTCCAATCCGATACGATTTGTGCTATTTCCTCCATAATTTACGGGTCATTTGAGCATCTTTTTCCAACTGAGTGTTGTTCAGATTTGCAGAATTTCCTGCCAAACGTATTTGATCCATGATCGAAGTGTAATCAGTCTACACACTTCAGAAACGTTTAAAATATGACGGGACAGAAAGGAGTGAAAAAAGTTCAGATGTGCATCACAGCCTTTGTGGTGTAGTTGAGCAGGCGTCCGGCTGCAGGAGGGTTCGCAGCCCACGGAGCGGCTGTGATCTAAAGCGATTCTGTTTGGTTCTTCACACCCAGGGAACTGTGTGAAACGAACACCATCTTACAGGCAACAAGCAGCATTTTGTTCATAAAAACCGTTTTGTCGTCGTCAACAGGCTTCTGTTCAAAATACTTATGAAGTTTGTCTGCTTTCGTCCATTGCTGTTTTTTATCACCGTAATTAAAGACGGTGCAGTTAAATGTGCTGTTGTCACATGTGTCAAACATACGCCGCTTTTCAAGCCGCAATAGAGCCTTAAAAAATGGTGCAAAATACGCAGTTTAGATGCTCAGAACGTATCAAATACACCAGTCTGTGCACGTCACAATGTGCGTAAAAACTTGCGTTAATTCCCTCTGTGATTTGCGCACATTGTGTTGTGCTGTTTTCCACGAGGCATTTTAGTGTTTAACAAACTTTTTAGCACGTCATCAAATACATACAAAGTTGATACATAGATATGCATTTGAAGATATTTATTTTGTGAACATTTGTTGATTTCTTTTACACAAAGTGTTACACATGCACACATTGAGACATGTGCGCTGCTACATTATGATATGAAATCTTGATTTGTATCCAACAACATGATGAGCTGCTCAAACTAATGATAGTCATGGAGCAAAATGGATACAATTTTTAAGGATTTAAAACCATATTGGGACATGAATCAGTTGTGGAAACTAAAAATAGAGCAAAAAGACCTTTGACAAGACTGGTCAGTGAATCACTGGCTTTTCATTTGTTAGTCTTGCTGAAGTAATTCGACAGGACTCTGTTGGTCTGTCTGTTGGTTTGTTTGTTTATATGTTTGTCTGTTTGTTTGTTTGTCAGTTTGTTCACCTTAAATTTGGTGCATTTTGCATCTTATTGACTTGAAATTTGGTCAGAACATGTAGACTGTCTGTGTGTATAAGCCTATGATTTTTGGAGTCGTTCCAATAATATTTACCACTGATAATTGGGTCAAATTTAACAAATTTTGGGAACATTTAAACAAAAAAACACTCTGTGGAAAACGCCGGAATTACAGTTTTCTGTTATCAGATGGCACCGCCTGGTGGCAAAAACCAGAAGTACAGGCAGATGGGCTGTGACCTAAAGCGGTACTCTTTGCTTCGTCACACTCAGGGCTCTGTGTGAAACTTCAGACAACAAGCAGCATTTTGTTAATAATCACCTTTTACGTTTCCTCGTCGTCATTCCAACAGGCTTCCGTTCAGGTAAATTACTTGAGAAGTTTGTCTGGTTTGGTGCTGAGCCGTCAGGAAACAGCAAAATACTTGTAACTACAATATTAAGAGGGAATAAAAAGTAGAGAAGCTTTTTTCCAGCAGTGAAAAAACTTTTAAAATAAATATGACGGCACAGAAAGGAGTGAAAAAGGAAAAGTGTCCATCACAGCCTTTGCAGTGTCAGCAGCCACAGTCAGGCTGCGAGAAGGTTTGCAGCCCGCAGAGGGGCTCTGATCTAAAGCGATTATCTTTGTGAAACCTACCACCATCTTCGAGAGCAAAAACAAGCAGCATTTTGTTCATAAAAACCATTTTGTCGTCATTCCAACAGGCTTCTGTTCAGGTAAAATATTTTGTAGCATAATTAAATATGGCGCTGTTAAATGCCACGAGACTGTAAAATGAAGATATTCTAACTGTTTAATTGTGATGACAATGACTTAAATAAAAAAGAAAAGAAATTGCATTTTGTGTGGTTACAGCAGCAGCAGGCCGGCAGAAGTCACTGTGATCTCCATTCGGTTCCTGGCTATGGACAGCCAACAGTGCCACAAATACACCACTTTTAGACACGTTTCACCAAAAATATGCCGTATAAAACACAGTTTTGTCAGTTATTACGGCACTTTTTATGCCGTAATTAAAGACTAACGAAAGAAGTAATTAAAATGTGTCAAAAAATAAACAGTTTTTCATGCTGCAGTGGAGCCCTTAAAAAATGTAAAATATGCCGTTCAGATGCACACGTGTAAAATATGCACATCTGTGCACTTCACAACGTAAAATAATTATCTCCAGCCTCCTTTTCTCTCATCCACTGAACTTGAAGTGTTTGTGTCCAATCGCTGATCAAGACGAGCAGACAGAATCAGTCCAGCACAGATCTCTTTGTGGCAAAGTTTGCACCTGTTATGTCATTTAACATGGGCTAAAATTTTGGGAGTTTGGCAGGAAAATATCTCATAAATTAACATCCTCTTTTATACATCGTTTCATTTTTTTTTTATCAAATACGTTTCCCTCCTTATTTGTTTTAGGGATTTTACGCATCTGTTATGTAATTGTGGCACAGCAATCAGACTCATGTCTGCCGTTTGTCTTTTCAGGTTCGAATCCAACGAGTGGCATGTGGCCTTTTTTTTTTTTTAATTTAACCAGAAAAACTCCCATTGAGATTAAGAACATCTTTTCCAAGGGAGTCCTGGTCAAGATAAACAGCAGCAAATACAAAACACAGTTACACAAAAAAAAGGCAAATAAAAAGATAATAAAAATTTAAATTACAAGCGATAAAAAAGTGCATATTATGGAGTTGGCCTCAAGTGCTCTTAATGTGGATTTAAAAGCGCTCAATGAAATTAATGCTTTTAATTTCCACTCCGCTTGCAATTTATTCCAGGCAAAAGCTGTGGAGTAGACAAAAGCCCTCTTCTGTCCAGGCACATGGAACAGAGTTGAAACACCGCAATGAATAACTGTCCCATCAGCATAAAAATGCAAATTAGCATCTGACACATTCAAGCCCAAAAAGTTGGTTTGATTATGTCACGGACCGTGAGTGACATGTTTAGCCGCATGTTCTCCCTGAATTGCTGGCTGTCTTGAGTGGTGTCCAGAAAATGAGGTGGGCTTCATAGATAATTGGCAAAGCTTCTGGAGAAAACCTGGTCTTGTTAGGAGAGACGGCATCCATGCCACTTTGGATGGAGCAGCTCTCATTTCTAGAAATCTGGTCAATTTTCTTAAATTCTCCAAACCGTGACTATCCAGGCTTGGGACCAGGAAGCAGAGTTGTAGTCTTACACACCTCTCTGCAGCTTCTCTCCCCCTGTCATCCCCTCATTACCCCATCCCCGTAGAGACGGTGCTTGCTCCCAGACCACCAATAACCAGCAAAAATCTATTTAAGCATAAAAATCCAAAAAGAAAAAATAATATAGCACCTTCAACTGCACCACAGACTAAAACAGTTAAATGTGGTCTATTAAACATTAGATCTAGATTAGATGCACTGAGTGTTTCTCTTTTTGCTCTGTATGCACCACTCTGCATTTAATCATTAGTGATTGATCTCTGCTCCCCTCCACAGCATGTCTTTTTCCCGATTCTCTCCCCTCAGCCCCAACCAGTCCCAGCAGAAGACTGCCCCTCCCTCAGCCTGGTTCTACTGGAGGTTTCTTCCTGTTAAAAGGGAGTTTTTCCTTCCCACTGTCGCCAAGTGCTTGCTCACAGGGGGTCGTTTTGACCGTTGGGGTTTTTCCGTAATTATTGTATGGCTTTGCCTTACAATATAAAGCGCCTTGGGGCAACTGTTGTGATTTGGCGCTATATAAATAAAATTGATTTGATTTGATTAATAAATAAAAGGGGACCCAAAACAGAACCCTGCGGCACCCCCTTGTAGACAGTAACAAATTCAGAACACAGACAATCAGATTTAAAAATAATAATTACCTTTATTTAACCAGATAGAATTCCATTGAGATTGATCCTCTTTTGCAAGGAAGACCTGACCAAGAAAGGCAGCAGCACACGTCATAGTGGACGGGTTAACATCAACAGGAGAACGATGGTGAGAAATAAAGTACAATCAACTTGGTCATAATAACATTGTACATGGTGTAAAGTATCAGGCAGACTTAGGGCCTTGTCCCACTGGGGAGAGGATTAATTGCGCATGAATTGAGTATACAAAGTACGGGCGTTCGTTGTCGTCTGCAAAAAAAATGGCCAAAAATGACAAATGTCCCAGTATGAATTACGGATATATTAATAATATATAGCGAATATATGATGAACAAACACAGTTGTATAACGCATGTAATGAGGAAACGGATCAGACGCATTGCGTTTATCACGGCAGTATTACGGGTGTATTATGATGCATCGCGCACGTGTTGTGTGTGCACGGGCATCTGCATTGTGGTCATAAATGAAGTGCACTCGGGCCGTCGGCATCACTATTCACACCAACAATACAGGACAAGTTGATTGGAGTAAAGAAGCAGTGAACAGGGCGAGTGGTGACGTCAGCGGATCGCATCAAAGCGCAGCTCGTCTGAACGATTATAACAAGAAGTCAATCTGTTATAAACAGGAATAAATACTGTAACAGCTGCAGACAAGGAAAAAAAATGCAACTGTTTTATCAAGCCTGACAGTGTAAACAATTCAAATAATAACCTTTTTAGATGGCTCAAAATGCTTTCTGCAGCGGGAGCCGTTCGCACGTTGCAGCTTCCTCTGATTCAGAAGGTGATTAAAGCCGTTTTCAACAGCCAATTTGCAGAATAAAATGATTAATCTGCCATGAAATAATTATTTTATATAGGCAGCATCCAGTGCAGAGCGCGTCAGCCGGTAGAACAAAGAACGGCGTCCAGCCGTGAACACAGCGCATCTGATTTACATCCGCCACAAATCAGATGCAAAGCAGACGTAATAAAAAGGCTTTATTCGTGGCCAATCTGTATGCAGTCACTACAAGTTATTTTAGTTTGTGATGTGGACATGATGGGCACGCAAAATATCCATTTTACACACTGTCCCAGTCTGCTGCCAAGCTGCAAATCCCTGTCAGTTGCGGATATCAGCAGATGACGGCGAATATACAACGCATAGATTGAGTATGTTTGTGTATGTATGGAGTATGTAAGGCGGATGTCATCTGCAGCCAAAATTTTGTGCAGCTCAAAAATCCTGGTAACGGAAAAACGTGCCTCTGCGGAAAATTGCAGACGTGTGCGGATGTCGGCCGACTCATACAAGCATGTTTCATGCATATTGCGGATGTTAAGCGAATATGAGCCAATTTTGTGTGCAATCCATACGCAAATCCTCCTAAACGCCAGTGGGACAGGGCCCTCAGTTTGAGAAACATTGGCATTGCACAAACGAATCCCATTTGCGATCTCATTAAATAAACTGGAAGGTGTTCAAGGAAGTCAGTCTGGACAGTTTCAGTTCAAATTGGAGAACATTCCAATCAGAGGGAGCTGAAAAACTAAAGACAGAGATTTAATGATGGACTCAGCGATGGTAGTGTAGAAGTTCACCGTCATTGTCTGTGGCAGGTTGAGCTTCCTCACCTGCTGCAGAAAGTACATCCTCTGTTTTACTCTCTTGATGAGAGCTCTCTTGAACAAGCTGGAGCTCAACCCATTCAAGACAGTGGAGATGGTTGTGGACTTCAGAAATAACCCAGTCCTGTGTGACTCCCCAGTTGCCATTGTAGAGTCCTTCTGCTTCCTGGAGATCACCATCACCAGGACCTCAAGTGGGAGCTGAACATCAGCTCTCTCATCGAGAGCAAAACAGATGATGTACTTTCTGCAGCAGCTGAGCAAGTTCAACCTGCCACAAACAATGATGGTGAATTTCTACACCGCCATCACTGAGTCCATCATCTTTGTCTGTCACCACTAATAACCTAAACAGCCACAGAAATTTAGGAAAGTTATTAAATCTCTCTGTGAGGAAAAGCTCTCAATGACATGTTATCAGTGTTGCCAGAGTTACTTTGAAAAAGTAATCCAATTACTGATTACTCCTTGAAATAGTAACTTAGTTACTTTACTGATTACTCAATTGTAAAAGTAACTAAGTTAGATTACTAGTTACGTTTTTAGTTACTTTCCCCAGCTGCCGACAACAACCCACCTCAACATGACAATGATACCTGTTTTGCCAAAACTTACTTTATAGTCACCCTTTCTTGACTTCAATGAAAATAAATACTTGTATTATAAAAAGTAAAATGAAGACCTCTTTCTTGACGGGCAGGAGGTATGGCTTTCCACAAAAGACGTTCCTCTACAAGTGGACTCCCCGAAACTCAAAGACAGATACATTGGACCGTTTAAGATCCTCAAAGTCATCAGTCCTGCCGCAGTGAAGCTCCAGCTCACAGCTTCACTGCGGATCCACCCGGTTTTTCATGTCTCCAGAGTGAAACCATATCACACCTCACCCCTCTGTGCTCCCGGACCGGCGCCGCCTCCTGCCCGGATCATCGACGGGGAGCCGGCTTGGACTGTGCATCGGCTCCTAGACGTCCGCTGGAAGGGCCGGGGTTTCCAGTACTTGGTGGACTGGGAGGGTTATGGACCTGAAGAACGCTCCTGGGTGAAGAGGAGCTTCATCCTGGACCCAGCCCTCCTGGCCGATTTCTACCATCGCCATCCCGACAAGCCTGGTCGAGGGGGGGGTCCTGTTGTGTGGGCCGCTGAAGAGGAGGTACTGCTGGCCCACTACCAAAGGGCGCCCTGCCTGAAGTGTGGGCTTCAGGCACGAGAGGGCGCTGCCGCCTCACAGGAACAGCCGGGAGTGACAGCTGTCACTCATCAACTACCACAGCTGTCACCAATCACCAGGTCATCACCCACACACACAAAAGCCGGACGACATCTCCACCTTGTCGCTGAGATATCGTCTACCTCTAAGGTAAAACTCTCAGCCGTTATTGTGCCTAACGCACGTAATCTGTGTTTGATACTTTTACAGACTTACCTGTTGATTACTCTCAGCCGGAGCTGGGGTTTGCGGATTGTGGAGGAGTCGACGCTCTTCACTCCTCACACCAAACCTGATAAGTAATTCTTCAGGCTCTGCAAATACTGTGTGCTTGTTTTGAAGGTGGAGGTGTCTTTCCCACCTTAATCAGAAACCATTGTTCCAAGCTGACTGTTTACTGGGTGTGTTTTCACACACTCATATCTGTTCCTCTGCTTCCTGCCAGCAGTACCAGATCTGACAGTCGGAGACGGTGACCACCTGGGGACTCAGGACTTGGCGGTTCCAGTATCCTTCGGGTTCGGTGGCAGTGGAAATCGTGTGGGATCCGGTTCTTCTTGGGCCGGACGTCTCTTATCCTTGAGCCTACCCACATGTCACCTTGTATATTTTGATTGTAACCCAAATTCTGTGTTTGTCTGTATTCTCGTGCACGTTTCACAACAGTAAAGTGTTGTATTTTTGGCTCATCTGTTGTCCGTTCATTTATGCCCCCTGTTGTGGGTCCGTGTCATTACACTTTCCCAACAGATTTATTGGATTAAAAGTTCATCAAAGAAAGGGAAACAGTTTGTTGCAAACAGAGTGATGGAGATACAGACTTTGACACCACCAGAACAATGGGCACATTGTAACGGGAAACTGAACCCAGCTGATCTCACAACCAGAGGCCAGTCTGCTGCAAAGTTGAAGGACGAAGAGCTCTGGTGGTCAGGTCCAGCATTTCTGAAAGAAAGGGAGTTTACAGATACTTCAACAGAAGCAACAGAGATGCTTTCAGAAGAAGAGGTAAAAGGGGAACTAAAGGCAAGTCAAGTTGCAGTGCACCTCAGTAACAGTGAAAGAGTGCAATCTGAACCACTGTTGCACCTGGAGAAGTATAGTAAACTGCAGACTATGTTAAGAGTGACTGCATGGATTCAAAGGTTTCTTCACAACTGCCGCTCCAAGCAAAAGAAAGGTGGAGAATTAACAGCAGAGGAAATGTCAGAGGCGGAGAAGGTATGGATTCACGAGGCACAACTTCAGAGTTTTGAAAGAGAAAAGAACTGAAGGCTGAAGAAAATGTGCACAAAGACTCAAAAATCAGATTTCAAACCATTCCTGGATGAGCATGGTCTTATCTGTGTAGGTGGAAGGCTGCATCAGATGCATGAGTTTCAAAGAGCAGCACCCATGGTTGTTACCAACAACTCATAGATTTGCAAAACTTCTGATCAAGTACAGTCACGAAAATGTCATGCATTCAGGTGTGAGACACACTCTTGTTCACCTACGAGAAAAATACTGGATTCCACGTGCAAGACAGTCAAAAAATGCATCTCAAGCTGTACTGTCTGTAAAAGATTTATGGTAAAGGCAGCACAGCAAACAGCTGCACCACTTCCTAAGGACAGAGTTACAGAAGCACCAGCATTCAAGATCACTGGAGTAGACTTTGCAGGTCCACTGTTTGTAAGGTCAAAGAATACTACAGAAAAGGCGTATGTTGCACTTTTCACCTGTGCAGTAACACACGCAGTCCACCTTGAATTAGTATCAACCCTAACAACAGAAAGTTTCCTCTTAGTACTCAAAAGATTCATTTCACGGAGAGGACTTTGCCGAGTGATCTACTCAGACAACGCAAAAGCATTCAAGCGAGCAGAACAAGATTTAACGGAGCTGTGGAAAAGCTTGAAGGAGCCCGATCCTGCTGGAATATTTTTCTGAAAAGGGGATCAAGTAGAAATTTATTGCAGAGAGAGCAGCTTGGTGGGGTGGTTTTTGGGAGAGATTAGTGCGCTCTGTAAAGGGGTGTCTCAAAAGAGTGATGGGCAGAGCTTCTTTTAGTTTCGAAGAGTTAACGTCTCTCTTGTCAGAAATAGAGGCCACTGTTAACTCAAGACCACTCACATTTGTGTACAGCGAGTCACAGGAGCCACAGCCTCTGACACCAGCACATTTTTTGATCGGGAAAAGACTCACCTCTTTATCCCCAAAACCTTTCTCCTTGCAAGGTCAGACAACAAACGCGAACAAAGAAGAGCTGACCCGAAGATGGAAGTTCCGTCATAGGCTGGAAAATGAATTTTGGAACAGATGGAGAAAGGAATATTTGCTTGACCTGAGATCAGCTCACACTCGTAAAACTCTGAATTCAACGCAAGTCAAACCCGGAGATTTAGTTCTCACTGGAGATAACAAGATGCCACGCCTGACATGGAAAATGGGACTTGTCACAGAAGTGTTCCCAGGAAGAGATGGACTTGTTCGATCATGCGCTGTGCGCACTCCAACTGGGGCAGTGTTAAAAAGACCTGTTCAGTTACTGTACCCCTTGGAAGTAAACGCTTGAACTGTCTTTTTTGGGGGGGAGGATGTTGAATATTTGTTAAAAGAAAATGAGTTCATATTTACAGGTTGAATAAAAAAGAAAAGGATTTGTAATGTTTCATATTAAAAAGGGTACAGTTAAGTTAAAAAAAAAACAGCCTATTTTTATGGCATGAGTATATTTTTTGGGTTTAAACAATCTATTTACATTGATATCTGACATTTTGTTGAACACTAGATGGCGCTTGTGTTTCATGTAAAATGAAAATGCTGTCTTGAACCCACAAAAGGAAGAATTTCTAGAAGCTTCTGAAAGTACGTACGATGCAGCAGTTCCTTTTTTGTCATGCCTTGTTTGTTTATTAGTAAAAGAAAAGAACAGAAAACGAAAAGAAGGAAAGTCGACTGTTTCCTTTCTAAAAATAGATGTTGCAGCTGGGATCTCAACAAGAGGTATGGTATTCTCATGGTCAGTTTGTTCGGCACCATGATGTCGTTCCAAAAACTTTTTCCAAAAAGACACTATCACGTAAGGACCAAATCCACAGAGAGAGCAGACAGCTGTTGGGGGGCAATTTTGGGACTATAACAATAATTTAAGGTGTTATCACATTTACTATAAAAAATAAAAGCCTTTAATATATTGCAAAGAAAAAGTCATGTGACAGTGATGATGTCACAAAGAGAGATCACCCCCTTCTTGACATTTGAGGATAACAAAGAAAAACTTTGATGTAATGCATTTAGTTTAAGTCAGACATCCACAGAGAGAGCAGACAACTGTTTTACTCAACTATTTTCTGCACTGAACCCAAAACACAGTAAGTTATAGTTAGCATTATAGCTACAGTTAGTATTTATGTATTTCATGTGTGCTATAAATGTAAGCATTTTTAACTGAAATTTAAAGGTGGATTGTTGGGAAAGTGTAGTGACACGGACCCACAACAGGGGGCGCAAATGAACGGTCAATAGATGAGCCAAAATATAACAATTTAATGTGAATGTGCACAACGAACATACAGACAATCTCAGAATATCATAACAGTCAATACACAAAGGTGACGTGTGGGCAGGCTCGAGGATAGAAGACGTCTGTCCTAAGAAGAGCCGGAACCACACGATTTCCGCCGCCCCAGAACCTGGTGAATACTGGAGCCGCCAAGTCCCGAATTCCCAGGTGATCACCGTCCCCGACTGTCGGATCTGGTACTGCTGGCGAAGAATAGAGACAGTCAAGTGTGGGTGTGTGTACACGCAGTAACAACAACGGTGGGAATGCCACCTCCACCTCTCACTCAATAACTTGCAGAGTACTGTGGATTCCTCAGGGGAAAAGAGTGCCTTCAGCGCTCTCACAGCTTCCACCGACGGAGGAACTGGTACTCCTGCAAACACTCACAATATACAAGTATTACAATTACAAAACGGCTGAGGATATTACCTCCAATGAAGTATGATATCTCGGCAACGAGGTGGAGATGACGTCTGGTCTTTATGGAGTGAGATGATGTTGAGTAGATGGGTGACAGCTGTCAAGAGGTAATGAGCGACAGCTGTCACCCCCGGCTGTGTCCATGGCGGCAGCGCCCTCTCGTGCCTGAAGCCCGCACTTCAGGCAGGGCGCCCTCTGGTGGTGGGCCAGCAGTACCTCCTCTTCTGGCGGCCCACACAACATGGAGTCCACTTTGATTTTTTTTTTTTAAAACAAAAATTGATGAAATTTAGCTACTTTTTGTTGTCAATTAGTCACTGTAAAATACCATTAATTTCTGTGGTACACAGCAAAATTACAGCGAATTTTAATGTGAGTAAACTATTTGGCGGGGGGGGGGGGGGGGGGGGGATTTTTGGACAATAAGAATAATTTAAGTTGTCATTATCACATTTACTATAAAAAATTTAAGGCTTCAATATACTGCAAAGAAAAAGTCATGTGACACTGATGATGTCACAAAGATACTGCAAAGAAAAAGTCATGTGACAGTGATGATGTCACAAAGAGTGATCACCCCCCTTTATGACAATTGAGGATAACAAAAACAAAAACTTTCATGTAATGCATTTAGTTTAAGTCAGACATCCACAGAGAGAGCAGACAGCGGTTTTAGTCAACTATTTTCTGCACTCAACCCAAAACACAGTAAGTTATAGTTAGCATTATAGATACAGTTAGCATTCATGTATTTCATGTGTGCTATAAATTTAAGGATTTATAACTGAAATTTAAAGGTGGAGTCCACTTTGATTTTTTTTTTAAATTGATGAAATTTAGCTACTTTCCGTTGTCATCTAGTCACTGTAAAATACCATTAATTTCTGTGGTACACAGCAAAATTACAGCTAATTTTAACGGGAGTAAACTATCTGGCGGGGGGGCAATTTTTGGATAGTAGTGCTGGAGCTCCAGTGCTGGAGCATTTTTCCAGAAACTGAGAGAGACAGCCAGGTGGACACCATTCGGAAAATTCAGCTGGCTTTCAGGGACGATTTTATGGGCATCACACAGATTAAGGACTGGTACAGCCGGTTTAAAGATGGCGCACAATGGTGGAGGGCGCGCCACGCTCTGAGCGGCGATCGACAGGTTGAAACGACCAGATCATTTCCAAACTGAATGCTGTGTTGATCCGGGACATCGTCTGACTACCAGAGAAATGGCAGAAAAGGTGGACATCAGCACATTCCACTGTTAAAGGAGATTTTGTCATGAAAACAGGAGTGGAGGAATTCGCCACGGAGCCGCTAATGGCGCGGAACGAAAGCACCTCCGTGTTGGTCTCACAGGACATGTTGTGACATGTTCAGCTCTTCGACAATTTCTTGGATACTCACTCGACTGAATAGCCACCCAAAGCCGTCTGAATCTTCCGAATGGTGGAAGAGCTGGACATGTCCCGTGAGACTTCCAACACAGAGGTGCTTTTTGTTCTGCGCCATTAGCAGCTCCATCCTGACGCGCAAATTCCGCCGCACGTCTTTCATTACAAAATCTCCTGTAACAGTGTAATGTGCCGAAAAAATGCTATGTCCACCTCTCTTGCCATTTCTCTGGTAGTCAGATGATGTCCCGGATCAAGACAGCCTTCACTTTGGAAATGATCTGGTCGTTTCAGCCTGTCGATGGCTGCTCGAAGCGTGGCGCGCCCTCAGCCGCTGTGGGCCGTCTTTAATCCGTTTGTAATGCTCCTTAATCTGTGTGATGCCCATAAGCTCTTAACCGAAAGCCATCTGAATTTTCCGAATGGTTTCCACCTGGCTGTCTCTCACAGTTTCGGAAAAAATTTTGATGCAGCAAAGCGGCAGTCGCTCACCCATTTTCCTGACAATGAAAATCCGCCGAGGGGGCTGGACCACTCCTCCCACAAAGCGTGCTCACAGGTGAATGACGCAACCGACAGGCGTGAAAAAACTCAAGCATGTGCACGAAGGTTCAAGCTTGGCTGATGCAATCACATGTGATTCAAATCCATAAAGTTATTGCAAAAAACTAAAAAGCACCGATACTTTTCTCACAGACCTCGTATTTCATGTGTGCTGTACATTAAAGCATTTTAACTGAAATTTAAAGGTGGAGTCCACTTTGATTTTTTTAACAAAAATTGATGAAATTGACTTTCTGTTGACATCTTGTCACTGTAAAATACCATTAATTTCTGTGGTACACAGCAAAATTACAGCAAATTTTATTGTGAGTAAACTATTTGGTGGTTGGGGAGGGGGCAATTTTGGGACTATAACAATAATTTAAGGTGTCATTATCACATTTACTATAAAAAAATAAAAGCTTTTAATATATTGCAAAGAAACTGTCATGTGACAGTGATGATGTCACAAAGAGAGATCAACCCCCTTTATGACATTTGAGGATAACAAAGACAAAAACTTTTATGTAATGCATTTAGTTTAAGTCAGACATCCACAGAGAGAGCAGACAGCGGTTTAGTCAACAACTATTTTCTGCACTCAACCCAAAACACAGTAAGTTGTAGTTAGCATTATAGGTACAGTTAGCATTTATGCATTTCATATGTGCTATGAATTTAAGCCTTTATAACTGAAATTTAAAGCTGGAGTCCACTTTGTTTTAACAAAAATTGAGGAAATTTAGCTACTTTCTGTTGTCATCTAGTCACTGTAAAATACCATTAATTTCTGTGGTACACAGCAAAATTACAGCAAATTTTATTGTGAGTAAACTATTTGGTGGTTGGGGGGGGGGCAATTTTGGGACTATAACAATAATTTAAGGTGTCATTATCACATTTACTATAAAAAAATAAAAGCTTTTAATATATTGCAAAGAAACTGTCATGTGACAGTGATGATGTCACAAAGAGAGATCAACCCCCTTTATGACATTTGAGGATAACAAAGACAAAAACTTTTATGTAATGCATTTAGTTTAAGTCAGACATCCACAGAGAGAGCAGACAGCGGTTTAGTCAACAACTATTTTCTGCACTCAACCCAAAACACAGTAAGTTGTAGTTAGCATTATAGGTACAGTTAGCATTTATGCATTTCATATGTGCTATGAATTTAAGCCTTTATAACTGAAATTTAAAGATGGAGTCCACTTTGTTTTAACAAAAATTGAGGAAATTTAGCTACTTTCTGTTGTCATCTAGTCACTGTAAAATACCATTAATTTATGTGGTACACAGCAAAATTACAGCTAATTTTATTGTGAGTAAACTATTTGGCGGGGGGGGGGGGGGGGGAGCAATTTTTGGACAATAACAATAATTTAAGTTGTCATTATCACATTTACTATCAAAAATTTAAGGCTTCAGTATACTGCAAAGAAAAAGTCATGTGACAGTGATGATGTCACAAAGAGAGATCACCCCCCTTTATGACAACTGAGGATAACAAAGACAAAAACTTTCATGTAATGCATTTAGATTAAGTCAGACATCCACAGAGAGAGCAGACAGCGGTTTTAGTGAACTATTTTCTACACTCAACCCAAAACACAGTAAGTTATAGTTAGCATTGTAGATACAGTTAGCATTTATGTATTCCATGTGTGCTATAAATTTAAGCCTTTATAACTGAAATTTAAAGGTGGAGTCCACTTTGATTTTTTTTTTAGCAAAAATTGATGAAATTTAGCTACTTTCTATTGTCATCTAGTCACTGTAAAATACTATTTATTTCTGTGGTACACAGCAAAATTACAGCAAATTTGAATGTGAGTAAACTATCTGGCGGGGGTTGGGGGGGCAATTTTTGGACAATATCAATAATTTAATTTGTCATTATCACATTGCAAAGAAAAAATCATGTGACAGTGATGATGTCACAAAGAGAGATCACCCCCCCTTTATGACATTTGAGGATAACAAAGACAAAAACTTTCATGTAATGCATTTAGTTTAAGTCAGACATCCACAGAGAGAGCAGACAGCGGTTTAGTCAACAACTATTTTCATTACTCAACCCAAAACACACTAAGTTAGCATTATAGATACAGTTAGCATTTATGTATTTCATATGTGCTATGAATTTAAGCCTTTATAACTGAAATGTAAAGGTGGAGTCCACTTTGATTTGTTTTAACACATTTATGAAATTTAGCTACTTTCTGTTGTCATCTAGTCACTGTAAAATACCATTAATTTCTGTGGTACACAGCAAAATTACAGATAATTTTAATGTGAGCAAACTATCTGGCGGGGGAGGGCAATTTTTGGACAATAACAATAATTTAAGTTGTCATTGTCACATATTGCAAAGAAAAAGTCATGTGACAGTGATGATGTCACAAAGAGAGATCACCCCCCTTTATGACATTTGAGGATAACAAAGACAAAACCTTTCATGTAATGCATTTATTTTAAGTCAGACATCCACAGAGAGAGCAGACAACTGTTTTAAATCAAATCAAATCAATTTTATTTGTATAGCGCCAAATCACAACAACAGTTGCCCCAAGGTTCTTTATATTGCAAGGCAAAAGCCATACAATAATTACAGAAAAACCCCAACGGTCAAAACGACCCCCTATGAGCAAGCACTTGGCAACAGTGGGAAGGAAAAACTCCCTTTTAACAGGAAGAAACCTACAGCAGAACCAGGCTCAGGGAGGGGCAGTTTTCTGCTGGGACTGGTTGGGGCTGAGGGGAGAGAATCAGGAAAAAGACATGCTGTGGAAGAGAGCAGAGATCAATCACCAATGATTAAAAGCAGAGTGGTGCAAAAAGAGAAAGAAACACTCAGTGCATCATGGGAAACCCCCCAGCAGTCTACGTCTATAGCAGCATAACTAAGGGATGGTTCAGGGTCACCTGATCCAGCCCTAATTATAAGCTTTAGCAAAAAGGAAAGTTTTAAGCCTAATCTTAAAAGTAGAGAGGGTGCCTGTCTCCCTGATCCGAATTGGGAGCTGGTTCCAGAGGAGAGGAGCCTGAAAGCTGAAGGCTCTGCCTCCTATTCTACTCTTACAAACCCTAGGAACTACAAGTAAGCCTGCAGTCTGAGAGCGAAGGGAACTTTTAGGACAACCTGATAATAATGAATTACAGTAGTCCAGCCAAAAGGAAATAAATGCATGAATTAGTTTTTCAGCATCACTCTGAGACAAAACCTTTCTAATTTTAGAGACATTGCGCAAATGCAAAAAAGCAGTCCTACATATTTGCTTAATATGCGCATTGAAGGACATATCCTGATCAAAAATGACTCCAAGATTTCTCACAGTATTACTGGAGGTCAGGGTAATGCCATCCAGAGTAAGGATCTGGTTAGACACCATGTTTCTAAGATTTGTGGGGCCAAGTACAATAACTTCAGTCTTATCTGAATTTAAAAGCAGGAAATTAGAGGTCATCCATGTCTTTATGTCTGTAAGACAATCCTGCAGTTTAACTAATTGGTGTGTTTCCTCTGGCTTCATGGATAGATAGATTTTACTCAACAACTATTTTCTGCACTCAGCCCAAAACACAGTAAGTTATAGTTAGCATTATAGTTACAGTTAGCATTTATGTATTTCATGTGTGTTATAAATTTAAGCATTTATAACTGAAATTTAAAGGTGGAGTCCACTTTGATTTTTTTTTTTAAATTGATGAAATTTAGCTACTTTCTGTTGTCATCTAGTCACTGTAAAATGCCATTATTTTCTCTGTTACACAGCAAAATTACAGCTAATTTTAATGTGAGTAAACTATTTGGAGGGCGGGGGGGGGGGGGCAGTTTTTGGACATTAACAATAATTTAAGTTGTCATTATCACATTTACTATAAAATATTTAAGGTTTCAATATAGGGCAGCGCGGTGGATTAGTGGTGAGCACTGTTGCCTCACGGCGAGAAGGTCGTGGGTTCAATTCCCATGGCCTTTCTGTGTGGAGTTTGCATGTTCTGCCCGTGCTTGCATGGGTTTCCTCAGGGTGCTCCGGTTTGCTCCCACACCCAAGGATGGGCAGGTAACAATAACAATAACAATAATTTAAGTTGTCATTATCACATTTACTATAAAAAAATAAAAGGCTTTAATGTATTGCAAAGATAAAATCATGTGACAGTGTTGATGTCACAAAGAGAGATCAGCCCCATTTCTGACATGTGAGGATAACAAGGACAAAAACTTTCATGTAATGCATTTAGTTTAAGTCAGACATCCACAGAGAGAGCAGACAACTGTTCACAACAATTTTCTGCACTGAACCCAAAACACAGTAAGTTAAAGTTATCATTATAGTTACAGTTAGAATTTATGTATGACCATTGACTTTGCTTTATTCATCAAACTTTATTAATGTGTGACATGTGACTGTTCTTTATTCATCAAACTTTATTAATGTGTGACATGTAACTTTACTTTATTCATCAAACTTTATTAATGTGTGACATGTAACTTTGATTTATTCATCAAGCTGTATTAATGTGTGACATGTAACTTTGATTTATTCATCAAACTTTATTAATGTGTGACATGTAACTTTGATTTATTCATCAAGCTGTATTAATGTGTGACATGTAACTTTGCTTTATTCATCAAACTGTATTAATGTGTGACATGGAACTTTGCTTTATTCATCAAACTTTATTAATGTGTGACATGTAACTTTGATTTATTCATCACGCTGTATTAATGTGTGACATGTAACTTTGCTTTATTCATCAAACTGTATTAATGTGTGACATGGAACTTTGCTTTATTCATCAAACTTTATTAATGTGTGACATGTAACTTTGATTTATTCATCAAGCTGTATTAATGTGTGACATGTGACTTTGCTTTATTCATCAAACTTTATTAATGTGTGACATGTGACTGTTCTTTATTCATCAAACTTTATTAATGTGTGACATGCAACTTTGCTTTATTCATCAAACTGTATTAATGTGTGACATGGAACTTTGCTTTATTCATCAAACTTTATTAATGTGTGACATGTAACTTTGATTTATTCATCAAGCTGTATTAATGTGTGACATGGAACTTTGCTTTATTCATCAAACTTTATTAATGTGTGACATGTAACTTTGATTTATTCATCAAGCTGTATTAATGTGTGACATGGAACTTTGCTTTATTCATCAAACTTTATTAATGTGTGACATGTAACTTTGATTTATTCATCAAGCTGTATTAATGTGTGACATGTGACTTTGCTTTATTCATCAAACGTTATTAATGTGTGACATGTAACTTTGCTTTATTCATCAAACTTTATTAATGTGTGACATGTGACTTTGCTTTATTCATCAAACTTTATTAATGTGTGACATGTAACGTTGCTTTATTCATCAAACTATTAATGTGTGACATGTGACTTTGCTTTATTCATCAAACTTTATTAATGTGTGACATGTAACTTTGATTTATTCATCAAGCTGTATTAATGTGTGACATGTAACTTTGCTTTATTCATCAAACTGTAATAATGTGTGACCTGTGACTGTTCTTTATTCATCAAACTGTATTACTGTGTGACATGTGACTGTTCTTTATTCATCAAACTTTATTAATGTGTGACATCTAACTTTGCTTTATTCATCAAACTGTGTTAATGTGTGACATGTGACTGTTCTTTATTCATAAAACTGTATTAATGTGTGACATGTAACTTTGCTTTATTCATCAAACTTTGTTAATGTGTGACATGTGACTGTTCTTTATTCATCAAACTGTATTAATGTGTGACATGTGACTGTTCTTTATTCATCAAACTTTATTAATGTGTGACATCTAACTTTGCTTTATTCATCAAACTGTGTTAATGTGTGACATGTAACTTTGATTTATTCATCAAGCTGTATTAATGTGTGACATATGACTTTGCTTTATTCATCAAGCTGTATTAATGTGTGACATGTAACTTTGCTTTATCCATCAAACTATTAATGTGTGACATGTTACTTTGTTTTATTCATCAAACTGTATTAATGTGTGACATGTAACTTTGCTTTATTCATCAAACTGTATTAATGTGTGACATGTAACTTTGCTGTATTCATCAAACTGTATTAATGTGTGACATGTGACTTTGCTTTATTCATCAAACTGTATTAATGTGTGACATGGAACTTTGCTTTATTCATCAAACTTTATTAATGTGTGACATGTAACTTTGCTTTATTCATCAAACTGTATTAATGTGTGACATGTAACTTTGCTTTATTCATCAAACTTTATTAATGTGTGACATGTAACTTTGATTTATTCATCAAGCTGTATTAATGTGTGACATGGAACTTTGCTTTATTCATCAAACTTTATTAATGTGTGACATGTAACTTTGATTTATTCATCAAGCTGTATTAATGTGTGACATGTGACTTTGCTTTATTCATCAAACTTTATTAATGTGTGACATGTGACTGTTCTTTATTCATCAAACTTTATTAATGTGTGACATGTAACTTTGATTTATTCATCAAGCTGTATTAATGTGTGACATGGAACTTTGCTTTAGTCATCAAACTTTATTAATGTGTGACATGTAACTTTGATTTATTCATGAAGCTGTATTAATGTGTGACATGTGACTTTGCTTTATTCATCAAACTTTATTAATGTGTGACATGTAACTTTGCTTTATTCATCAAACTGTATTAATGTGTGACATGGAACTTTGCTTTATTCATCAAACTTTATTAATGTGTGACATGTAACTTTGATTTATTCATCAAGCTGTATTAATGTGTGACATGGAACTTTGCTTTATTCATCAAACTTTATTAATGTGTGACATGTAACTTTGATTTATTCATCAAGCTGTATTAATGTGTGACATGTGACTTTGCTTTATTCATCAAACTTTATTAATGTGTGACATGTAACTTTGATTTATTCATCAAGCTGTATTAATGTGTGACATGTAACTTTGCTTTATTCATCAAACTGTAATAATGTGTGACCTGTGACTGTTCTTTATTCATCAAACTTTATTAATGTGTGACATCTAACTTTGCTTTATTCATCAAACTGTTAATGTGTGACATGTGACTGTTCTTTATTCATAAAACTGTATTAATGTGTGACATGTAACTTTGCTTTATTCATCAAACTTTGTTAATGTGTGACATGTGACTGTTCTTTATGCATCAAACTGTATTAATGTGTGACATGTGACTGTTCTTTATTCATCAAACTTTATTAATGTGTGACATCTGACTTTGCTTTATTCATCAAACTGTGTTAATGTGTGACATGTGACTGTTTTTTATTCATCAAACTGTATTAATGTGTGACATGTAACTTTGCTTTATCCATCAAACTATTAATGTGTGACATGTTACTTTGTTTTATTCATCAAACTGTATTAATGTGTGACATGTAACTTTGCTTTATTCATCAAACTGTATTAATGTGTGACATGTAACTTTGCTGTATTCATCAAACTGTATTAATGTGTGACATGTGACTGTTCTTTATTCATCAAACTGTATTAATGTGTGACATGTAACTTTGCTGTATTCATCAAACTGTATTAATGTGTGACATGTGACTGTTCATTATTCATCAAACTGTATTAATGTGTGACATGTAACTTTGCTGTATTCATCAAACTGTATTAATGTGTGACATGGAACTTTGCTGTATTCATCAAACTGTATTAATGTGTGACATGTGACTGTTCATTATTCATCAAACTGTATTAATGTGTGACATGTGACTGTTCTTTATTCATCAAACTGTATTAATGTGTGACATGTAACTTTGCTGTATTCATCAAACTGTATTAATGTGTGACATGTAACTTTGCTGTATTCATCAAACTGTATTAATGTGTGACATGTGACTGTTCTTTATTCATCAAACTGTATTAATGTGTGACATGTAACTTTGATTTATTCATCACGCTGTATTAATGTGTGACATGTAACTTTGCTTTATTCATCAAACTGTATTAATGTGTGACATGGAACTTTGCTTTATTCATCAAACTTTATTAATGTGTGACATGTAACTTTGATTTATTCATCAAGCTGTATTAATGTGTGACATGGAACTTTGCTTTATTCATCAAACTTTATTAATGTGTGACATGTAACTTTGATTTATTCATCAAGCTGTATTAATGTGTGACATGTGACTTTGCTTTATTCATCAAACTTTATTAATGTGTGACATGTGACTGTTCTTTATTCATCAAACTTTATTAATGTGTGACATGCAACTTTGCTTTATTCATCAAACTGTATTAATGTGTGACATGGAACTTTGCTTTATTCATCAAACTTTATTAATGTGTGACATGTAACTTTGATTTATTCATCAAGCTGTATTAATGTGTGACATGGAACTTTGCTTTATTCATCAAACTTTATTAATGTGTGACATGTAACTTTGATTTATTCATCAAGCTGTATTAATGTGTGACATGTGACTTTGCTTTATTCATCAAAAGTTATTAATGTGTGACATGTAACTTTGCTTTATTCATCAAACTTTATTAATGTGTGACATGTGACTTTGCTTTATTCATCAAACTGTATTAATGTGTGACATGTGACTTTGCTTTATTCATCAAACTTTATTAATGTGTGACATGTAACTTTGATTTATTCATCAAGCTGTATTAATGTGTGACATGTAACTTTGCTTTATTCATCAAACTGTAATAATGTGTGACCTGTGACTGTTCTTTATTCATCAAACTGTATTACTGTGTGACATGTGACTGTTCTTTATTCATCAAACTGTATTACTGTGTGACATGTGACTGTTCTTTATTCATCAAACTTTATTAATGTGTGACATTGAAAAGTATCTTAAAAGACGTTTTTTAAAAAAACAATATCAGGACTAACCTGTTAAATTTAAGTTCTCTCACCAGCTGAATATCAGCTGCCACGTTTGGAAAAAAAGGTCTTAATGAAAGAAGATGAACTGGTGGACGTGGTTCTCAGGAAGTGTCCTGACCTGCCCTTGAGGGTAGAACTACACATCAGCTACGAAACATTTAACAGATCGATGGCATCGGTGGAGGTGGTTCATCCAGGCGGAGGCATCGGTGGAGGCGGTTCATCCAGGCCCGAGGCGTCAGCTAGATCTGAGGCTAACAGCGGCTACGTTCGAGGCTAGCAGCGGCTACGTTCGAGGCTAGCAGCGGCTACATCCGAGGCTAGCAGCGGCTACATCCGTGGCTGGCGGCGGAGGCATCGGTGGAGGCGGTTCATCCAGGCCGAGGCATCGGTGGCGGCGATACATCCAGGCCCGAGGCGTCGGCTACATCCGAGGTTAACAGCGGCTACGTCCGAGGCTAGCAGCGGAGGCATCGGTGGAGGTGGTTCATTCAGGCCCGAGGCATCGGTGGCGGCGATACATCCAGGCCCGAGGCGTTGGCTACATCCGCGGCTAGCAGCGGCTACATCCAGGGCTGGCGGCGGCTACGACCGTGGCTGGGGCGGCTGTGAACGAGGTTAGCAACGGGGAGGGTTGGGGTGCGGCTACCGGACCTGTGGTGGTGGAGGCTACTGGTGAGAATTGTTTTTGTAATCAATAGTGGCCATACTGAGCCACGACAG
This sequence comes from Thalassophryne amazonica, assembly GCF_902500255.1. NCBI lineage: Eukaryota > Metazoa > Chordata > Actinopteri > Batrachoidiformes > Batrachoididae > Thalassophryne > Thalassophryne amazonica. The sequence continues at coordinate 3,814 of NW_022986253.1, read as the reverse complement.
TCGGCATGGCACCACCCAGGAAAACAGATAAACTCGAGGAAGATATAGAGGAGATAAAGACCTCATTAAACCATATATCAAAAGACATGTCTAATCTAGACAAACTGATGGTGGAAATTAAAGAACTCCAAAATCTGGTTAAAGAGAAGGACAAGATCATTAAGAAACTTGAGCAACGTGTAGATGAACTTGAACAATTTACTAGAAAAGATGACGTTATAATATCTGGACTAGAAACAAGGCATCGGACATATGCAAGGGTGGTGGATTCTGGTGGAACCAGTGGGGAGGATGCACCACCTGAAGAAAGACAATCATTGGAACAACAAGTTACAAACTTTTTATATCAAAAAGGTGTTGTCATCCATCAAGACACAATATCAGACTGTTATACTATTCCAACTAAAGATAGAAAAAATAAACTAACATTGTTATACGATTTACAAGCAGAAAATATAAATATGAGTTATTAAGACAGGCAAAGAATTTGAAAGGAACGAGTGTCTATATAAATGAGCATCTAACAAAAAAAAATGCAGATATTGCTAGGGAAGCAAGACTACTAAGAAAACAAACATATTGTTGCTACATGGGTCTGGAATTGTAGGGTGTGGATTAGAGTGAAAGAAGGAACAAACGGTATACAAATCAAAAACATGGAGGACCTTACGAAATACAGACCTGAATAGACAATCAAATATAACATCTGTTGGTAATTGGACCAACAAAAAATCAGATCAAACATGGAAACAGAGGATAAAATATATGACATAGACACTAATATTGATGAAAGTATATTTGACTTAAAAACGATTGGTTGTGAGTATTATACAGTAGAACAGCTGAATAGTGAAAAAATTGCAGAAGATACCCTGTCACTCATACATATAAACAGTCGAAGCTTGTATTGTAAAATGTCACAAATAAAAGATTATTTAAATCAGTTTAAAAATAGATTTAGTATTGTTGCAATCACTGAATCTTGGCTTAAAGATGATCTCATGGATGAAGTTCAAATGGAGGGATATGAGCTGTATTTTGTAAACAGAAGATATAAAAAAGGCGGTGGTGTTGCTCTGTATACAAAAACAGATCTGATGTGTACAATTGTTGAAGAAATGACAATTATGAATGATGTCATAGAAATTGTAACAGTGGAACTTGTACATGAAACATCTAAGAATATTTTAATTAGTTGTGTATACAGAGCACCAGATTCTTGTGTTGTGAAATTTACAGATAAAATAATTGAATTATTCCATCAAATTAAAAACAAAACGCTTTTTATGTGTGGGGACTTTAATATTAACATAGAAAGCTCCAGCTGCCAAAGATTAAGTGATTTTGTGAATACAATGTATAGTTTGGGGTTATTCCCCTTGATAACAAAACCAACCAGAATTACATCGCAAAGTGCAACGGTAATTGATAATATATTTACAAACAGAACAGATGAAATTATTAAGAATGGGATCTTCATGACAGATATTAGCGACCATTTACCAATTTTTTCAATATTTAAATATAAAAATAGGTACAACAAAAAAACTGATATAAACTTTAAAAGAGATAAGTCAGTAAAAGCCTTAGAGGCATTAAAATATGACCTTAAAAATCAAAACTGGGAAGAAGTTTATGTCAGTGATGTTAATGTAGCATATAACTCATTTATGAAAATATTGCTGAAATCATACAATAAAAATTGTAAATTAATTGAAATTAGTAAGAAAAGAGTAAATAAACCATGGCTGACAAAGGGAATAAAAAATGCTTGTGCAAAGAAAAACTATTTATACAGGTGCTTTTTAAAATTGCAAACAAAGGAATCAGAACATAAATACAAAAAATATAAAAATAAACTATTAACAATAATTAGGAAACAAAAAAAAGATTATTACAGTGAAAAACTAAATAAGAGTAAAGATAATATGAGGGTAACATGGGGAATTATAAAAAGTGTGATTGATAGTGATGGAACGAAAGAAACTATTCCAAATTACTTTGTTAAGGAAAATAAAGAGATATATGATATAAAAGAAGTTGCAAATGGGTTTAATGATTATTTTTCAAATGTAGGGTCAAGTCTGGTGGGAAATAAACCAATAATAGAAGATAAATTATGTACATTGGTAAATACGGTCAATAGTATTTTCCTGGACAATGTGGAAAAAGATGAAATAAGAAATATTGTAAAAAACTGTGTAAGCAAAAGATCAACTGACCATGAAGATTTAGACATGATGACTGTAAAAAGTATAATAGAAATTGTTATTGAACCATTTACTTATATTTGTAATCTGTCTCTGTCAACTGGGGTTTTTCCAGATGAAATGAAAATTGCTAAGGTAGTCCCATTATATAAAAATGGAGACAAACATAATTTTTCTAATTACAGGCCAGTATCATTGCTTCCACAGTTTTCTAAAATTATGGAAAAAGTTTTTGTAACAAGATTGGATAAATTTATTGAGAAACATCATATTTTAAATAATGCTCAGTATGGATTCAGAACAAAACATTCGACAGCTATGGCAATTATGGAACTAATAGAGAAAATATCAACAACAATAGATAATAAGGATTATTTTGTAAGTATTTTTATTGACCTGAAAAAGGCTTTTGATGTTATAGACCACTCAAGATTGCTCCACAAGTTACAACAATATGGAATAAGAGGTGTTGCACATCAGTGGGTAAAAAGCTACTTAGAAAATAGAAAACAGTTTGTTCAGATAAATAATACCAAATCAGAATTGTGTAACATTATTTATGGAGTACCACAAGGATCGGTACTTGGACCCAAACTGTTTATTTTGTATATCAATGATTTTGTGAATGTATCCAATGTGCTTGGCAGCATTTTATTTGCTGATGATACAACGCTGTTTTACTCTGGATCAGATATACAGGAAGTAGCACAAGTGATAAATACAGAGTTGGAAAAAGTTAAACATTGGTTTGATATAAACAGATTGTCACTAAATATTAATAAGACAAATTTCATATTGTTTAATGATAGAGCGAAAGAAAATAATGTGTCATTACAAATAGATGGAATGGATATACAAAGGGTAAAAGAAATGAAATTTTTAGGAGTCATGATTGATGAAGATCTTACATGGAAGTCACACATAAATTACATAAAAGGAAAAATAGCAAAAGCCATTGCTGTTTTGCATAAAGTAAAATATTCATTAAATAGTTATGGTTTATTAACATTGTACAATTCATTGATTGTCCCATATTTAACTTACTGTGTAGAAATCTGGGGATCAACATATACAACCTATATACAACCTTTATTTATTTTGCAGAAAAGAGCTTTAAAAGTGATTAGTAACAGTGGTTTTAGAGATCCATCTAATCCATTGTTTATTAAGTATAGGGTACTTAAATTTCATGATTTAGTTTATTTGAAAATATTACAAACGATGTACCAAGTTAATAAAAATACTTTACCAACAAACATTCAAAATATGTTTGAAAAAAGAGTAAGTAGTTATAAATTGAAAGGAATAGAAGTCTTTAAAAAACCAAGATTTAGAACCAAAGTAAAGGAAAGGAGTATTGCAGTAAATGGTGTCAAATTATGGAACAATCTTAATAAAGAAATTAAAGAATTAAGGTCGCTTAAATTATTTAAAAAACATATTAAATTAGATGTATTAAGTAAGTATGAAACTATGAAGTAAGTCAGTGGGCTGCAAGAAAGTCAAAAAAAAAAAAAAAGTAAACTGTTAATAATGTTTGGAGTGTCTTAAGTTTAAATGTAACCTGTCAGTGATGTAATCTATTAATTTCTGGTCATAATTAT